>NW_027331315.1:0-155497 GCF_022965805.1 Primulina eburnea
CATAAGTAATGCAAAAATAGAATCCCTCCCCTTCTTAGTCCTAGGCAACCCCAAAATAAAGTCCATAGAAATGTCAATCCAAGTTCTTTTAAGAATAGCACGCACAAGTGTTCCCAAGTTCTATTTACAACTTCAGTTTGTCCATCCGTTGGGGATGACAAGTAGTAGATTGCAACAATATTGAGCAAAGTTTAGCCATATAAGTTCTATTGACAGCTTCAGTTTGTCCATCCGTTTGAGGATGACAAATAGTAGATTACAACAATATTGAGCAAAGGTTTAGCCCATAAAGTAATCCAAAAAATAGAATCCCTCCCCTTCTTAGTCCTAGGCAACCCCAGAATAAAAGTCCATAGAAATGTCAATCCAAGTCTTTTTAAGAATAGCACGCAAAAGTGTTCTCAAAGTTCTATTTACAACTTCAGTTTGTCCATCCGTTTGAAGATGACAAGTAGTAGATTACAACAATATTGAGCAAAGTTAGCCCATAAAGTAATCCAAAAATAGAATCCCTCACCTTCTCAGTCCTAGGCAACCCAAAATAAAGTGCATAGAAATGTCAATCCAAGTTCTTTTTAAAAATAGCACGCAAAAGTGTTCCCAAAGTTCTATTTACAACTTCAGTTTGTCCATCCGTTTGAGAATGACAAGTAGTGGATTACAACAATATTGAGCAAAGGTTAGGCCATATAAGTTCTTTGACAACTTCAGTTTTTCCATCCGTTTGAGGATGACAAGTAGTAGATTACAACAATATTGAGCAAAGTTTAGCCCATAAAGTAATCCAAAAATAGAATCCATCCCCTTCTTAGTCCTTGGCAACCCCCAAAATAAAGTCCACAGAAATGTCAGTCCAAGTTCTTTTAAGAATAGCACGCAAAAGTGTTCCCAAAGTTCTATTTACAACTTCAGTTTGTCCATCCGTTTGGGGATGACAAGTAGTAGATTACAATAATATTGAGCAAAGTTTAGCCCATATAAGTTCTATTGACAACTTCAGTTTGTCCATCCGTTTGATGATGACAAATAGTAGATTACAACAATATTGAGCAAAGTTTAGCCCATAAAGTAATCCAAAAATAGAATCCCTCCCCTTCTTAGTCCTAGGCAACCCAAGAATAAAGTCCATAGAAATGTCAATCCAAGTTCTTTTTAAGAATAGCACGCAAAAGTGTTCTCAAAGTTCTATTTACAACTTCAGTTTGTCCATCCGTTTGAGGATGACAAGTAGTAGATTACAACAATATTGAGCAAAGTTTAGCCATAAAGTAATCCAAAAATAGAATCCCTCCCCTTCTTAGTCCTAGGCAACCCCAAATAAAGTGCATAGAAATGTCAATCCAAGTTCTTTTTAAGAATAGCACGCAAAAGTGTTCCCAAAGTTCTATTTACAACTTCAGTTTGTCCATCCGTTTGAGGATGACAAGTTGTAGATTACAACTTTAATGTGCAAAGTTTAGCCCATAAAAGTAATCCAAAAATAGAATCCCTCCCCTTCTTAGTCCTAGGCAACCCCAAAATAAAGTCCATAGAAATGTCAATCCAAGTTCTTTTTAAGAATAGCACGCAAAAGTGTTCCCAAAGTTCTATTTACAACTTCAGTTTGTCCATATGTTTGAGGATGACAAGTAGTAGATTACAACAATATTGAGCAAAGTTTAGCCATAAAGTAATCCAAAAATAGAATCCCTCCCCTTCTTAGTCCTTGGCAACCCCAAAATAAAGTCCATAGAAATGTCAATCCAAGTTCTTTTTAAGAATAGCACGCAAAAGTGTTCCTAAAGTTCTATTGACAACTTCAGTTTGTCCATCGGTTTGAGGATGACAAGTAGTAGATTACAACAATATTGAGCAAAGTTTAGCCCATAAAGTAATCCAAAAATAGAATCCCTCCCCTTCTAGTCCTAGGCAACCCCAAAATAAAGTGCATAGAAATGTTAATCCAAGTTCTTTTAAGAATAGCACGCACAAGTGTTCCCAAAGTTCTATTTACAACTTCAGTTTGTCCATCCGTTTGGGGATGACAAGTAGTAGATTACAACAATATTGAGCAAAGTTTAGCCCATATAAGTTCTATTGACAACGTCAGTTTGTCCATCCGTTTGAGGATGACAAATAGTAGATTACAACAATATTGAGCAAAGTTTAGCCCATAAAGTAATCCAAAAATAGTATCCCTCCCCTTCTTAGTCCTAGGCAACCCCAAAATAAAGTCCATAGAAATGTCAATCCAAGTTCTTTTTAAGAATAGCACGCAAAAGTGTTCCCAAAGTTCTATTTACAACTTCAGTTTGTCCATCCGTTTGAGGATGACAAGTAGTAGATTACAACTTTATTGTGCAAGTTTAGCCCATAAAGTAATCCAAAAATAGAATCCCTCACCTTCTTAGTCCTAGGCAACCCCAAAATAAAGTCCATAGAAATGTCAGTCCAAGTTCTTTTAAGAATAGCACGCAAAAGTGTTCCCAAAGTTCTATTGACAACTTCAGTTTGTCCATTCGTTTGAGGATGACAAGTAGTAGATTACAACAATATGGAGCAAAGTTAGGCCATAAAGTAATCCAAAAATAGAATCCCTCCCCTTCTTAGTCCTAGGCAACCCCAAAATAAAGTGCATAGAAATGTCAATCCAAGTTCTTTTTAAAAATAGCACGCAAAAGTGTTCCCAAAGTTCTATTTACAACTTCAGTTTGTCCATCCGTTTGAGAATGACAAGTAGTGGATTACAACAATATTGAGCAAAGGTTAGGCCATATAAGTTCTTTGACAACTTCAGTTTTTCCATCCGTTTGAGGATGACAAGTAGTAGATTACAACAATATTGAGCAAAGTTTAGCCCATAAAGTAATCCAAAAATAGAATCCCTCACCTTATTAGTCCTAGGCAACCCCAAAATAAAGTCCACAGAAATGTCAGTCCAAGTTCTTTTAAGAATAGCACGCAAAAGTGTTCCCAAAGTTCTATTTACAACTTCAGTTTGTCCATCCGTTTGAGGATTACAAGTAGTAGATTACAACAATATGGAGCAAAGTTTAGCCCATAAAGTAATGCAAAAATAGAATCCCTCCCCTTCTTAGTCCTAGGCAACCCCAAAATAAAGTCCATAGAAATGTCAATCCAAGTTCTTTTAAGAATAGCACGCACAAGTGTTCCCAAAGTTCTATTTACAACTTCAGTTTGTCCATCCGTTTGGGGATGACAAGTAGTAGATTACAACAATATTGAGCAAAGTTTAGCCCATATAAGTTCTATTGACAACGTCAGTTTGTCCATCCGTTTGAGGATGACAAATAGTAGATTACAACAATATTGAGCAAAGTTTAGCCCATAAAGTAATCCAAAAATAGTATCCCTCCCCTTCTTAGTCCTAGGCAACCCCAAAATAAAGTCCATAGAAATGTCAATCCAAGTTCTTTTTAAGAATAGCACGCAAAAGTGTTCCCAAAGTTCTATTTACAACTTCAGTTTGTCCATCCGTTTGAGGATGACAAGTAGTAGATTACAACTTTATTGTGCAAAGTTTAGCCCATAAAGTAATCCAAAAATAGAATCCCTCCACTTCTTAGTCCTAGGCAACCCCAAAATAAAGTCCATAGAAATGTCAATCCAAGTTCTTTTTAAGAATAGCACGCAAAAGTGTTCCCAAAGTTCTATTGACAACTTCAGTTTGTCCATCTGTTTGAGGATGACAAGTAGTAGATTACAACAATATGGAGCAAAGTTTAGCCCATAAAGTAATCCAAAATAGAATCCCTCCCCTTCTTAGTCCTAGGCAACCCCAAAATAAAGTGCATAGAAATGTCAGTCCAAGTTCTTTTAAGAATAGCACGCAAAAGTGTTCCCAAAGTTCTATTTACAACTTCAGTTTGTCCATCCGTTTGAGGATGACAAGTAGTAGATTACAACTTTATTGTGCAAAGTTTAGCCCATAAAGTAATCCATAAATAGAATCCCTCCCCTTCTTAGTCCTAGGCAACCCCAAAATAAAGTCCATAGAAATGTCAATCCAAGTTCTTTTTAAGAATAGCACGCCAAAGTGTTCCCATAGTTCTATTTACAACTTCAGTTTGTCCATCCGTTTGAGGATGACAAGTAGTAGATTACAACAATATGGAGCAAAGTTTAGCCCATAAAGTAATGCAAAAATAGAATCCCTCCCCTTCTTAGTCCTAGGCAACCCCAAAATAAAGTCCATAGAAATGTCAATCCAAGTTCTTTTAAGAATAGCACGCACAAGTGTTCCCAAAGTTCTATTTACAACTTCAGTTTGTCCATCCGTTTGGGGATGACAAGTAGTAGATTGCAACAATATTGAGCAAAGTTTAGCCCATATAAGTTCTATTGACAGCTTCAGTTTGTCCATCCGTTTGAGGATGACAAATAGTAGATTACAACAATATTGAGCAAAGTTTAGCCCATAAAGTAATCCAAAAATAGAATCCCTCCCCTTCTTAGTCCTAGGCAACCCCAGAATAAAGTCCATAGAAATGTCAATCCAAGTTCTTTTTAAGAATAGCACGCAAAAGTGTTCTCAAAGTTCTATTTACAACTTCAGTTTGTCCATCCGTTTGAAGATGACAAGTAGTAGATTACAACAATATTGAGCAAAGTTTAGCCCATAAAGTAATCCAAAAATAGAATCCCTCACCTTCTCAGTCCTAGGCAACCCCAAAATAAAGTGCATAGAAATGTCAATCCAAGTTCTTTTTAAAAATAGCACGCAAAAGTGTTCCCAAAGTTCTATTTACAACTTCAGTTTGTCCATCCGTTTGAGAATGACAAGTAGTGGATTACAACAATATTGAGCAAAGGTTAGGCCATATAAGTTCTTTGACAACTTCAGTTTTTCCATCCGTTGAGGATGACAAGTAGTAGATTACAACAATATTGAGCAAAGTTTAGCCCATAAAGTAATCCAAAAATAGAATCCCTCCCCTTCTTAGTCCTTGGCAACCCCAAAATAAAGTCCACAGAAATGTCAGTCCAAGTTCTTTTAAGAATAGCACGCAAAAGTGTTCCCAAAGTTCTATTTACAACTTCAGTTTGTCCATCCGTTTGGGATGACAAGTAGTAGATTACAATAATATTGAGCAAAGTTTAGCCCATATAAGTTCTATTGACAACTTCAGTTTGTCCATCCGTTTGA
The DNA here is from genome assembly GCF_022965805.1 of Primulina eburnea. Lineage (NCBI taxonomy): Eukaryota > Viridiplantae > Streptophyta > Magnoliopsida > Lamiales > Gesneriaceae > Primulina > Primulina eburnea. The sequence continues at coordinate 5,147 of NW_027331315.1, forward strand.
TGATGACAAATAGTAGATTACAACAATATTGAGCAAAGTTTAGCCCATAAAGTAATCCAAAAATAGAATCCCTCCCCTTCTTAGTCCTAGGCAACCCAAGAATAAAGTCCATAGAAATGTCAATCCAAGTTCTTTTTAAGAATAGCACGCAAAAGTGTTCTCAAAGTTCTATTTACAACTTCAGTTTGTCCATCCGTTTGAGGATGACAAGTAGTAGATTACAACAATATTGAGCAAAGTTTAGCCATAAAGTAATCCAAAAATAGAATCCCTCCCCTTCTTAGTCCTAGGCAACCCCAAAATAAAGTGCATAGAAATGTCAATCCAAGTTCTTTTTAAGAATAGCACGCAAAAGTGTTCCCAAAGTTCTATTTACAACTTCAGTTTGTCCATCCGTTTGAGGATGACAAGTTGTAGATTACAACTTTAATGTGCAAAGTTTAGCCCATAAAGTAATCCAAAAATAGAATCCCTCCCCTTCTTAGTCCTAGGCAACCCCAAAATAAAGTCCATAGAAATGTCAATCCAAGTTCTTTTTAAGAATAGCACGCAAAAGTGTTCCCAAAGTTCTATTTACAACTTCAGTTTGTCCATATGTTTGAGGATGACAAGTAGTAGATTACAACAATATTGAGCAAAGTTTAGCCATAAAGTAATCCAAAAATAGAATCCCTCCCCTTCTTAGTCCTTGGCAACCCCAAAATAAAGTCCATAGAAATGTCAATCCAAGTTCTTTTTAAGAATAGCACGCAAAAGTGTTCCTAAAGTTCTATTGACAACTTCAGTTTGTCCATCGGTTTGAGGATGACAAGTAGTAGATTACAACAATATTGAGCAAAGTTTAGCCCATAAAGTAATCCAAAAATAGAATCCCTCCCCTTCTTAGTCCTAGGCAACCCCAAAATAAAGTGCATAGAAATGTTAATCCAAGTTCTTTTAAGAATAGCACGCACAAGTGTTCCCAAAGTTCTATTTACAACTTCAGTTTGTCCATCCGTTTGGGGATGACAAGTAGTAGATTACAACAATATTGAGCAAAGTTTAGCCCATATAAGTTCTATTGACAACGTCAGTTTGTCCATCCGTTTGAGGATGACAAATAGTAGATTACAACAATATTGAGCAAAGTTTAGCCCATAAAGTAATCCAAAAATAGTATCCCTCCCCTTCTTAGTCCTAGGCAACCCCAAAATAAAGTCCATAGAAATGTCAATCCAAGTTCTTTTTAAGAATAGCACGCAAAAGTGTTCCCAAAGTTCTATTTACAACTTCAGTTTGTCCATCCGTTTGAGGATGACAAGTAGTAGATTACAACTTTATTGTGCAAAGTTTAGCCCATAAAGTAATCCAAAAATAGAATCCCTCACCTTCTTAGTTCTAGGCAACCCCAAAATAAAGTCCATAGAAATGTCAGTCCAAGTTCTTTTAAGAATAGCATGCAAAAGTGTTCCCAAAGTTCTATTGACAACTTCAGTTTGTCCATTCGTTTGAGGATGACAAGTAGTAGATTACAACAATATGGAGCAAAGTTAGGCCATAAAGTAATCCAAAAATAGAATCCCTCCCCTTCTTAGTCCTAGGCAACCCCAAAATAAAGTGCATAGAAATGTCAATCCAAGTTCTTTTTAAAAATAGCACGCAAAAGTGTTCCCAAAGTTCTATTTACAACTTCAGTTTGTCCATCCGTTTGAGAATGACAAGTAGTGGATTACAACAATATTGAGCAAAGGTTAGGCCATATAAGTTCTTTGACAACTTCAGTTTTTCCATCCGTTTGAGGATGACAAGTAGTAGATTACAACAATATTGAGCAAAGTTTAGCCCATAAAGTAATCCAAAAATAGAATCCCTCACCTTATTAGTCCTAGGCAACCCCAAAATAAAGTCCACAGAAATGTCAGTCCAAGTTCTTTTAAGAATAGCACGCAAAAGTGTTCCCAAAGTTCTATTTACAACTTCAGTTTGTCCATCCGTTTGAGGATTACAAGTAGTAGATTACAACAATATGGAGCAAAGTTTAGCCCATAAAGTAATGCAAAAATAGAATCCCTCCCCTTCTTAGTCCTAGGCAACCCCAAAATAAAGTCCATAGAAATGTCAATCCAAGTTCTTTTAAGAATAGCACGCACAAGTGTTCCCAAAGTTCTATTTACAACTTCAGTTTGTCCATCCGTTTGGGGATGACAAGTAGTAGATTACAACAATATTGAGCAAAGTTTAGCCCATATAAGTTCTATTGACAACGTCAGTTTGTCCATCCGTTTGAGGATGACAAATAGTAGATTACAACAATATTGAGCAAAGTTTAGCCCATAAAGTAATCCAAAAATAGTATCCCTCCCCTTCTTAGTCCTAGGCAACCCCAAAATAAAGTCCATAGAAATGTCAATCCAAGTTCTTTTTAAGAATAGCACGCAAAAGTGTTCCCAAAGTTCTATTTACAACTTCAGTTTGTCCATCCGTTTGAGGATGACAAGTAGTAGATTACAACTTTATTGTGCAAAGTTTAGCCCATAAAGTAATCCAAAAATAGAATCCCTCACCTTCTTAGTCCTAGGCAACCCCAAAATAAAGTCCATAGAAATGTCAGTCCAAGTTCTTTTAAGAATAGCACGCAAAAGTGTTCCCAAAGTTCTATTGACAACTTCAGTTTGTCCATTCGTTTGAGGATGACAAGTAGTAGATTACAACAATATGGAGCAAAGTTAGGCCATAAAGTAATCCAAAATAGAATCCCTCCCCTTCTTAGTCCTAGGCAACCCCAAAATAAAGTGCATAGAAATGTCAATCCAAGTTCTTTTTAAGAATAGCACGCACAAGTGTTCCCAAAGTTCTATTTACAACTTCAGTTTGTCCATCCGTTTGGGGATGACAAGTAGTAGATTACAACAATATTGAGCAAAGTTTAGCCCATATGAGTTCTATTGACAACTTCAGTTTGTCCATCCGTTTGAGGATGACAAGTAGTAGATTACAACAATATTGAGCAAAGTTTAGCCCATAAAGTAATCCAAAAATAGAATCTCTCCCCTTCTTAGTCCTAGGCAACCGCAAAATAAAGTCCATAGAAATGTCAATCCAAGTTCTTTTTAAGAATAGCACGCAAAAGTGTTCCCAAAGTTCTATTTACAACTTAAGTTTGTCCATCCGTTTGAGGATGACAAGTAGTAGATTACAACAATATTGAGCAAAGTTTAGCCCATAAAGTAATCCAAAAATAGAATCCCTCACCTTCTTAGTCCTATGCAACCCCAAAATAAAGTCCATAGAAATGTCAGTCCAAGTTCCTTTAAGAATAGCACGCAAAAGTGTTCCCAAAGGTTTATTTACAACTTCAGTTTGTCCATCCGTTTGAGGATGACATGTAGTAGATTACAACAATATTGAGCAAAGTTTAGCCCATAAAGTAATCCAAAAATAGAATCCCTCCCCTTCTTTTAAGAATAGCACGCAAAAGTGTTCCCAAAGTTCTATTGACAACTTCAGTTTGTCCATTCGTTTGAGGATGACAAGTAGTAGATTACAACAATATGGAGCAAAGTTAGGCCATAAAGTAATCCAAAAATAGAATCCCTCCCCTTCTTAGTCCTAGGCAACCCCAAAATAAAGTGCATAGAAATGTCAATCCATGTTCTTTTTAAGAATAGCACGCAAAAGTGTTCCCAAAGTTCTATTTACAACTTCAGTTTGTCCATCCGTTTGAGGATGACAAGTAGTAGATAACAACAATATGGAGCAAAGTTTAGCCCATATAAGTTCTATTGACAACTTCAGTTTGTCCATCCGTTTGAGGATGACAAGTAGTAGATTACAACAATATTGAGCAATGTTTAGCCCATAAAGTAATCCAAAATAGAATCCCTCCCCTTCTTAGTCCTAGGCAACCCCAAAATAAAGTGCATAGAAATGTCAATCCAAGTTCTTTTTAAGAATAGCACGCACAAGTGTTCCCAAAGTTCTATTTACAACTTCAGTTTGTCCATGCGTTTGAGGATGACAAGTAGTAGATTACAACAATATTGAGCAAAGTTTAGCCCATAAAGTAATCCAAAAATAGAATCCCTCCCCTTTTTAGTCCTAGTCAACCCCAAAATAAAGTCCATAGAAATGTCAATCCAAGTTCTTTTTAAGAATAGCACGCAAAAGTATTCTCAAAGTTCTATTTACAACTTCAGTTTGTCCATCCGTTTGAGGATGACAAGTAGTAGATTACAACAATATTGAGCAAAGTTTAGCCCATAAAGTAATCCAAAAATAGAATCCCTCCCCTTCTTAGTCCTAGGCAACCCCAAAATAAAGTCCATAGAAATGTCAATCCAAGTTCTTTTAAGAATAGCACGCACAAGTGTTCCCAAAGTTCTATTTACAACTTCAGTTTGTCCATCCGTTTGAGGATGACAAGTAGTAGATTACAACAATATTGAGCAAAGTTTAGCCCATAAAGTAATCCAAAAATAGAATCCCACCCCTTCTTAGTCCTAGGCAACCCCAAAATAAAGTCCATAGAAATGTCAGTCCAAGTTCTTTTAAGAATAGCAAGCAAAAGTGTTCCAAAAGTTCTATTGAGAACTTCAGTTTGTCCATCTGTTTGAGGATGACAAGTAGTAGATTACAACAATATTGAGCAAAGTTTAGCCCATAAACTAATCCAAAAATAGAATCCCTCCCCTTCTTAGTCCTAGGCAACCCCAAAATAAAGTCCATAGAAATGTCAATCCAAGTTCTTTTTAAGAATAGCACGCAAAAGTGTTCTCAAAGTTCTATTTACAACTTCAGTTTGTCCATCCGTTTGAGCATGACAAGTAGTAGATTACAACAATATGGAGCAAAGTTTAGCCCATAAAGTAATCCAAAAATATAATCCCTCCCCTTCTTAGTCCTAGGCAACCCCAAAATAAAGTCCATAGAAATGTCAATCCAAGTTCTTTTAAGAATAGCACGCACAAGTGTTCCCAAAGTTCTATTTACAACTTCAGTTTGTCCATCCGTTTGAGGATGACAAGTAGTAGATTACAACAATATTGAGCAAATTTTAGCCCATAAAGTAATCCAAAAATAGAATCCCTCCCCTTCTTAGTCCTAGGCAACCCCAAAATAAAGGGCATAGAAATGTCAATCCAAGTTCTTTTTAAGAATAGCACGCAAAAGTGTTCCCAAAGTTCTATTGACAACTTCTGTTCGTCCATCCGTTTGAGGATGACAAGTAGTAGATTACAACTTTATTGTGCAAAGTTTAGCCCATAAAGTAATCCAAAAATAGAATCCCTCCCCTTCTTAGTCCTAGGCAACCCCAAAATAAAGTCCATAGAAATGTCAATCCAAGTTCTTTTTAAGAATAGCACGCAAAAGTGTTCCCAAAGTTCTATTTACAACTTCAGTTTGTCCATCTGTTTGAGGATGACAAGTAGTAGATTACAACAATATTGAGCAAAGTTTAGCCATAAAGTAATCCAAAAATAGAATCCCTCCCCTTCTTAGTCCTTGGCAACCCCAAAATAAAGTCCAAAGAAATGTCAATCCAAGTTCTTTTTAAGAATAGCACGCAAAAGTGTTCCTAAAGTTCTATTGAAAACTTCAGTTTGTCCATCGGTTTGAGGATGACAAGTAGTAGATTACAACAATATTGAGCAAAGTTTAGCCCATAAGTAATCCAAAAATAGAATCCCTCCCCTTCTTAGTCCTAGGCAACCCCAAAATAAAGTGCATAGAAATGTTAATCCAAGTTCTTTTAAGAATAGCACGCACAAGTGTTCCCAAAGTTCTATTTACAACTTCAGTTTGTCCATCCGTTTGAGGATGACAAGTAGTAGATTACAACAATATTGAGCAAAGTTTAGCCCATAAAGTAATCCAAAAATAGAATCCCTCACCTTATTAGTCCTAGGCAACCCCAAAATAAAGTCCACAGAAATGTCAGTCCAAGTTCTTTTAAGAATAGCACGCAAAAGTGTTCCCAAAGTTCTATTTACAACTTCAGTTTGTCCATCCGTTTGAGGATGACAAGTAGTAGTTTACAACAATATGAAGCAAAGTTTAGCCTATAAAGTAATGCAAAAATAGAATCCCTCCCCTTCTTAGTCCTAGGCAACCCCAAAATAAAGTCCATAGAAATGTCAATCCAAGTTCTTTTAAGAATAGCACGCACAAGTGTTCCCAAAGTTCTATTTACAACTTCAGTTTGTCCATCCGTTTGGGGATGACAAGTAGTAGATTACAACAATATTGAGCAAAGTTTAGCCCATATAAGTTCTATTGACAACTTCAGTTTGTCCATCCGTTTGAGGATGACAAATAGTAGATTACAACAATATTGAGCAAAGTTTAGCCCATAAAGTAATCCAAAAATAGAATCCCTCCCCTTCTTAGTCCTAGGCAACCCCAAAATAAAGTCCATAGAAATGTCAATCCAAGTTCTTTTTAAGAATAGCACGCAAAAGTGTTCCCAAAGTTCTATTTACAACTTCAGTTTGTCCATCCGTTTGAGGATGACAAGTAGTAGATTACAACAATATGGAGCAAAGTTTAGCCCATAAAGTAATGCAAAAATAGAATCCCTCCCCTTCTTAGTCCTAGGCAACCCCAAAATAAAGTCCATAGAAATGTCAATCCAAGTTCTTTTTAAGAATAGCACGCAAAAGTGTTCCCAAAGTTCTATTGACTACTTCAGTTTGTCCATCTGTTTGAGGATGACAAGTAGTAGATTACAACAATATTGAACAAAGTTTAGCTCATAAAGTAATCCAAAAATAGAATCCCTCCCCTTCTCAGTCCTAGGCAACCCCAAAATAAAGTGCATAGAAATGTCAATCCAAGTTCTTTTTAAGAATAGGACGCAAAAGTGTTCCCAAAGTTCTATTTACAACTTCAGTTTGTCTATCCGTTTGAGAATGACAAGTAGTAGATTACAACAATATTGAGCAAAGGTTAGGCCATATAAGTTCTATTGACAACTTCAGTTTTTCCATCTGTTTGAGGATGACAAGTAGTAGATTACAACAATATTGAGCAAAGTTTAGCCCATAAAGTAATCCAAAAATAGAATCCCTCCCCTTCTTAGTCCTAGACAACCCCAAAATAAAGTGCATAGAAATGTTAATCCAAGTTCTTTTAAGAATTGCACGCACAAGTGTTCCCAAAATTCTATTTACAACTTCAGTTTGTCCATCCGTTTGAGGATGACAAGTAGTAGATTACAACAATATTGAGCAAAGTTTAGCCCATAAAGTAATCCAAAAATAGAATCTCTCCCCTTCTTAGTCCTAGGCAACCGCAAAATAAAGTCCATAGAAATGTCAATCCAAGTTATTTTTAAGAATAGCACGCAAAAGTGTTCCCAAAGTTCTATTTACAACTTCAGTTTGTCCATCCGTTTGAGGATGACAAGTAGTAGATTACAACAATATTGAGCAAAGTTTAGCCCATAAAGTAATCCAAAAATAGAATCCCTGACCTTCTTAGTCCTATGCAACCCCAAAATAAAGTCCATAGAAATGTCAGTCCAAGTTCCTTTAAGAATAGCACGCAAAAGTGTTCCCAAAGGTCTATTTACAACTTCAGTTTGTCCATCCGTTTGAGGATGACATGTAGTAGATTACAACAATATTGAGCAAAGTTTAGCCCATAAAGTAATCCAAAAATAGAATCCCTCCCCTTCTTTTAAGAATAGCACGCAAAAGTGTTCCCAAAGTTCTATTGACAACTTCAGTTTGTCCATCTGTTTGATGATGACAAGTAGTAGATTACAACAATATTGAGCAAAGTTTAGCCCATAAAGTAATCCAAAAATAGAATCCCTACCCTTCTCAGTCCTAGGCAACCCCAAAATAAAGTGCATAGAAATGTCAATCCAAGTTCTTTTTAAGAATAGTACGCAAAAGTGTTCCCAAAGTTCTATTTACAACTTCAGTTTGTCCATCCGTTTGAGAATGACAAGTAGTAGATTACAACAATATTGAGCAAAGGTTAGGCCATATAAGTTCTATTGACAACTTCAGTTTTTCCATCCGTTTGAGGATGACAAGTAGTAGATTACAACAATATTGAGCAAAGTTTAGCCAATAAAGTAATCCAAAAATAGAATCCCTCCCCTTCTTAGTCCTAGGCAACCCCAAAATAAAGTGCATAGAAATGTTAATCCAAGTTCTTTTAAGAATAGCACGCACAAGTGTTCCCAAAGTTCTATTTACAACTTCAGTTTGTCCATCCGTTTGAGGATGACAAGTAGTAGATTACAACAATATTGAGCAAAGTTTAGCCCATAAAGTAATCCAAAAATTGAATCCCTCACCTTCTTAGTCCTAGGCAACCCCAAAATAAAGTCCACAGAAATGTCAGTCCAAGTTCTTTTAAGAATAGCACGCAAAAGTGTTCCCAAAGTTCTATTTACAACTTAAGTTTGTCCATCCGTTTGGGATGACAAGTAGTAGATTACAACAATATTGAGCAAAGTTTAGCCCATATAAGTTCTATTGACAACTTCAGTTTGTCCATCCGTTTGAGGATGACAAATAGTAGATTACAACAATATTGAGCAAAGTTTAGCCCATAAAGTAATCCAAAAATAGAATCCCTCCCCTTCTTAGTCCTAGGCAACCCCAAAATAAAGTCCATAGAAATGTCAATCCAAGTTCTTTTTAAGAATAGCACGCAAAAGTGTTCCCAAAGTTCTATTGACTACTTCAGTTTGTCCATCCGTTTGAGAATGACAAGTAGTAGATTACAACAATATTGAGCAAAGGTTAGGCCATATAAGTTCTATTGACAACTTCAGTTTTTCCATCCGTTTGAGGATGACAAGTAGTAGATTACAACAATATTGTGCAAAGTTTAGCCCATAAAGTAATCCAAAAATAGAATCCCTCACCTTCTTAGTCCTAGGCAACCCCAAAATAAAGTCCACAGAAATGTCAGTCCAAGTTCTTTTAAGAATAGCACGCAAAAGTGTTCCCAAAGTTCTATTGACAACTTCAGTTTGTCCATCTGTTTGAGGATGACAAGTAGTAGATTACAACAATATTGAGCAAAGTTTAGCCCATAAAGTAATCCAAAAATAGAATCCCTCCCCTTCTTAGTCCTAGGCAACCCCAAAATAAAGTGCATAGAAATGTCAATCCAAGTTCTTTTAAGAATAGCACGCAAAGTGTTCCCAAAGTTCTATTGACAACTTCAGTTTGTCCATCTGTTTGAGGATGACAAGTAGTAGATTACAACAATATTGAGCAAAGTTTAGCCCATAAAGTAATCCAAAAATAGAATCCCTCCCCTTCTTAGTCCTAGGCAACCCCAAAATAAAGTGCATAGAAATGTCAATCCAAGTTCTTTTAAGAATAGCACGCAAAAGTGTTCCCAAAAGTTCTATTGACAACTTCAGTTTGTCCATCTGTTTGAGGATGACAAGTAGTAGATTACAACAATATTGAGCAAAGTTTAGCCCATAAAGTAATCCAAAATAGAATCCCTCCCCTTCTTAGTCCTAGGCAACCCCAAAATAAAGTGCCATAGAAATGTCAATCCAAGTTCTTTTAAGAATAGCACGCAAAAGTGTTCCCAAAGTTCTATTTACAACTTCAGTTTGTCCATCCGTTTGAGGATGACAAGTAGTAGATTACAACAATATTGAGCAAAGTTTAGCCCATAAAGTAATCAAAAATAGAATCCCTCCCCTTCTTAGTCCTAGGCAACCCCAAAATAAAGTGCCATAGAAATGTCAGTCCAAGTTCTTTTTAAGAATAGCACGCAAAGTGTTCCCAAAGTTCTATTAACAACTTCAGTTTGTCCATCCGTTTGAGGATGACAAGTAGTAGATACAACAATATGAGCAAAGTTTAGCCCATAAAGTAATCCAAAATAGAATCCTCCCCTTCTTAGTCCTAGGCAACCCCAAAATAAAGTCCATAGAAATGTCAATCCAAGTTCTTTTTAAGAATAGCACGCAAAGTGTTCCCAAAGTTCTATTGACAACTTCAGTTTGTCCATCTGTTTGAGGATGACAAGTAGTAGATTACAACAATATTGAGCAAAGTTTAGCCCATAAAGTAATCCAAAAATAGAATCCCTCCCCTTCTTAGTCCTAGGCAACCCCAAAATAAAGTGCATAGAAATGTCAATCCAAGTTCTTTTAAGAATAGCACGCAAAAGTGTTCCAAAGTTCTATTGACAACTTCAGTTTGTCCATCCGTTTGAGGATGACAAGTAGTAGATTACAACAATATTGAGCAAAGTTTAGCCCATAAAGTAATCCAAAAATAGAATCCCTCCCCTTCTTAGTCCTAGGCAACCCCAAAATAAAGTCCATAGAAATGTCAATCCAAGTTCTTTTAAGAATAGCACGCACAAGTGTTCCCAAAGTTCTATTTAAACTTCAGTTTGTCCATCCGTTTGAGGATGACAAGTAGTAGATTACAACAATATTGAGCAAAGTTTAGCCATAAAGTAATCCAAAAATAGAATCCCTCCCCTTCTTAGTCCTAGGCAACCCCAAAATAAAGTCCACAGAAATGTCAGTCCAAGTTCTTTTAAGAATAGCACGCAAAAGTGTTCCCAAAGTTCTATTTACAACTTCAGTTTGTCCATCAGTTTGGGGATGACAAGTGGTAGATTACAACAATATTGAGCAAAGTTTAGCCCATATAAGTTCTATTGACAACTTCAGTTTGTCCATCCGTTTGAGGATGACAAATAGTAGATTACAACAATATTGAGCAAAGTTTAGCCCATAAAGTAATCCAAAAATAGAATCCCTCCCCTTCTTAGTCCTAGGAAACCCAAGAATAAAGTCCATAGAAATGTGAATCCAAGTTCTTTTTAAGAATAGCACGCAAAAGTGTTCTCAAAGTTCTATTTACAACTTCAGTTTGTCCATCTGTTGAGGATGACAAGTAGTAGATTACAACAATATTGAGCAAAGTTTAGCCATAAAGTAATCCAAAAATAGAATCCCTCCCCTTCTTAGTCCTTGGCAACCCCAAAATAAAGTCCATAGAAATGTCAATCCAAGTTCTTTTTAAGAATAGCACGCAAAAGTGTTCCTAAAGTTCTATTGACAACTTCAGTTTGTCCATCGGTTTGAGGATGACAAGTAGTAGATTACAACAATATTGAGCAAAGTTTAGCCCATAAGTAATCCAAAAATAGAATCCCTCCCCTTCTTAGTCCTAGGCAACCCCAAAATAAAGTGCATAGAAATGTTAATCCAAGTTCTTTTAAGAATAGCACGCACAAGTGTTCCCAAAGTTCTATTTACAACTTCAGTTTGTCCATCCGTTTGAGGATGACAAGTAGTAGATTACAACAATATTGAGCAAAGTTTAGCCCATAAAGTAATCCAAAAATAGAATCCCTCACCTTATTAGTCCTAGGCAACCCCAAAATAAAGTCCACAGAAATGTCAGTCCAAGTTCTTTAAGAATAGCACGCAAAAGTGTTCCCAAAGTTCTATTTACAACTTCAGTTTGTCCATCCGTTTGAGGATGACAAGTAGTAGATTACAACAATATGAAGCAAAGTTTAGCCCATAAAGTAATGCAAAAATAGAATCCCTCCCCTTCTTAGTCCTAGGCAACCCCAAAATAAAGTCCATAGAAATGTCAATCCAAGTTCTTTTAAGAATAGCACGCACAAGTGTTCCCAAAGTTCTATTTACAACTTCAGTTTGTCCATCCGTTTGGGGATGACAAGTAGTAGATTACAACAATATTGAGCAAAGTTTAGCCCATATAAGTTCTATTGACAACTTCAGTTTGTCCATCCGTTTGAGGATGACAAATAGTAGATTACAACAATATTGAGCAAAGTTTAGCCCATAAAGTAATCCAAAAATAGAATCCCTCCCCTTCTTAGTCCTAGGCAACCCCAAAATAAAGTCCATAGAAATGTCAATCCAAGTTCTTTTTAAGAATAGCACGCAAAAGTGTTCCCAAAGTTCTATTTACAACTTCAGTTTGTCCATCCGTTTGAGGATGACAAGTAGTAGATTACAACAATATGGAGCAAAGTTTAGCCCATAAAGTAATGCAAAAATAGAATCCCTCCCCTTCTTAGTCCTAGGCAACCCCAAAATAAAGTCCATAGAAATGTCAATCCAAGTTCTTTTTAAGAATAGCACGCAAAAGTGTTCCCAAAGTTCTATTGACAACTTCAGTTTGTCCATCTGTTTGAGGATGACAAGTAGTAGATTACAACAATATTGAGCAAAGTTTAGCTCATAAAGTAATCCAAAAATAGAATCCCTCCCCTTCTTAGTCCTAGGCAACCCCAAAATAAAGTGCATAGAAATGTCAATCCAAGTTCTTTTAAGAATAGCACGCAAAAGTGTTCCCAAAGTTCTATTTACAACTTCAGTTTGTCCATCCGTTTGAGGATGACAAGTAGTAGATTACAACAATATTGAGCAAAGTTTAGCCATAAAGTTCATAATGAAACTCACCCTTCTTAGTCCTAGGCACCACAAGTAAAGTCATAGACAATGTCATGCAAGTTCTTTAAGATAGCACGCAAAAGTGTCAAAAAGTTCTATTACACTTCTCCCCTTTTGAGGATGACAAGTAGACATAACAACAAATTGAGAAAGTTAGCATAAAGTAATCATAAATAGAATCCCTCCCCTTCTTAGTCTAGGCAACCCACAAGAATGTTTCCAACAAATTCTATTTACAACTTCAGTTTGTCCATCCGTTTGAGGATGACAAGTAGTAGATTACAACAATATTGAGCTAAAGTTTATCCCATAAAGTATAATCCAAAAAATAGAATCTTCTCCCCTTCTTAGTCCCGAGGCAACCGCAAATAAAGTCCATAGAATGTCAATCCAAGTTAGTTTTAAAATAGCACGCAAAAGTGTTCCCAAAGTTCTATTGACAACTTCAGTTTGTCCATCTGTTTGAGGATGACAAGTAGTAGATTACAACAATATTGAGCAAAGTTAGCCCATAAAGTAATCCAAAATAGAATCCCTCCCCTTCTTAGTCCTAGGCAACCCCAAAATAAAGTGCATAGAAATGTCAATCCAAGTTCTTTTTAAGAATAGCACGCAAAAGTGTTCCCAAAGGTCTATTTACAACTTCAGTTTGTCCATCCGTTTGAGGATGACATGTAGTAGATTACAACAATATTGAGCAAAGTTTAGCCCATAAAGTAATCCAAAAATAGAATCCCTCCCCTTCTTTTAAGAATAGCACGCAAAAGTGTTCCAAAGTTCTATTGACAACTTCAGTTTGTCCATCTGTTTGATGATGACAAGTAGTAGATTACAACAATATTGAGCAAAGTTTAGCCCATAAAGTAATCCAAAAATAGAATCCCTACCCTTCTCAGTCCTAGGCAACCCCAAAATAAAGTGCATAGAAATGTCAATCCAAGTTCTTTTTAAGAATAGTACGCAAAAGTGTTCCCAAAGTTCTATTTACAACTTCAGTTTGTCCATCCGTTTGAGAATGACAAGTAGTAGATTACAACAATATTGAGCAAAGGTTAGGCCATATAAGTTCTATTGACAACTTCAGTTTTTCCATCCGTTTGAGATGACAAGTAGTAGATTACAACAATATTGAGCAAAGTTTAGCCAATAAAGTAATCCAAAAATAGAATCCCTCCCCTTCTTAGTCCTAGGCAACCCCAAAATAAAGTGCATAGAAATGTTAATCCAAGTTCTTTTAAGAATAGCACGCACAAGTGTTCCCAAAGTTCTATTTACAACTTCAGTTTGTCCATCCGTTTGAGGATGACAAGTAGTAGATTACAACAATATTGAGCAAAGTTTAGCCCATAAGTAATCCAAAATTGAATCCCTCACCTTCTTAGTCCTAGGCAACCCCAAAATAAAGTCCACAGAAATGTCAGTCCAAGTTCTTTAAGAATAGCACGCAAAAGTGTTCCCAAAGTTCTATTTACAACTTAAGTTTGTCCATCCGTTTGGGGATGACAAGTAGTAGATTACAACAATATTGAGCAAAGTTTAGCCCATATAAGTTCTATTGACAACTTCAGTTTGTCCATCCGTTTGAGGATGACAAATAGTAGATTACAACAATATTGAGCAAAGTTTAGCCCATAAAGTAATCCAAAAATAGAATCCCTCCCTCTTAGTCCTAGGCAACCACAAAATAAAGTCCATAGAAATGTCAATCCAAGTTCCTTTTTAAGGAATAGCACGCACAAGTGTTCCCAAAGTTCTATTGACAACGTCAGTTTGTCCATCCGTTTGAGGAATGACAAGTAGTAGATTACAACAATATTGAGCAAAGGTTTAGGCCCATATAAGTTCTATTGACCAACTTCAGTTGTCCATACCGTTGAGGATGGACGAAAGTAGTAGATTACCACAATATTGAGCAAAGTTTAGCCCTAATAAAGTAATCCAAAAAATAGAATCCCTCACCTTCTTAGTCCTAGGCAACCCAAAATAAGCCACATGACATGTCAGTCCAAGTTCTTTTAAGAAATAGCACGCAAAAGTGTTCCCAAAGTCTATTTACAACTTAAGTTTGTCCATCGTTTGAGGATGACAAGTAGTAGATTACAACAATATGGAGCAAAGTTTAGCCCATAAAGTAATGCAAAAATAGAATCCCTCTCCTTCTAGTCCTAGGCAACCCCAAAATAAAGTCCATAGAAATGTCAATCCAAGTTCTTTTAAGAATAGCACGCAAAAGTGTTCCCAAAGTTCTATTGACAACTTCAGTTGTCCATCTGTTTGAGGATGACAAGTAGTAGATTACAACAATATTGAGCAAAGTTTAGCCCATAAAGTAATCAAAAATAGAATCCCTCCCTTCTTAGTCCTAGGCAACCCAAAATAAAGTCCATAGAAATGTCAATCCAAGTTCTTTTAAGAATAGCACGCAAAAGTGTTCCCAAGTTTATTTACAACTTCAGTTTGTCCATCCGTTTGGATGAGTGTGTTACACAAGTGAGCAAGTTAGATTACACAATCCATTGTAGCAAGTTTAGCCCATAAAGTATCCAAAAATAGAATCCTCCCCTTCTTAGTCCTAGACAACCCCAAAATAAAGTGCATAGAAATGTCAATCCAAGTTTTTTAAGAATGTCCGCAAAAGTGTTCCCAAAGATTCTATTCTACAACTTCAGTTTGTCCATTCCGTTTGAGGATGACAAGTAGTAGATTACAACA
This sequence comes from Primulina eburnea, assembly GCF_022965805.1. NCBI lineage: Eukaryota > Viridiplantae > Streptophyta > Magnoliopsida > Lamiales > Gesneriaceae > Primulina > Primulina eburnea. The sequence continues at coordinate 20,274 of NW_027331315.1, forward strand.
ATATTGAGCAAAGTTTAGCCCATAAAGTAATCCAAAAATAGAATCCCTCCCCTTCTTAGTCCTAGGCAACCCCAAAATAAAGTGCATAGAAATGTCAGTCCAAGTTCTTTTAAGAATAGCACGCAAAAGTGTTCCCAAAGTTCTATTAACAACTTCAGTTTGTCCATCCGTTTGAGGATGACAAGTAGTAGATTACAACAATATGGAGCAAAGTTTAGCCATAAAGTAATGCAAAAATAGAATCCCTCCCCTTCTTAGTCCTAGGCAACCCCAAAATAAAGTCCATAGAAATGTCAATCCAAGTTCTTTTAAGAATAGCACGCACAAGTGTTCCCAAAGTTCTATTTACAACTTCAGTTTGTCCATCCGTTTGGGGATGACAAGTAGTAGATTACAACAATATTGAGCAAAGTTTATCCCATATAAGTTCTATTGACAACTTCAGTTTGTCCATCCGTTGAGGATGACAAATAGTAGATTACAACAATATTGAGCAAAGTTTAGCCCATAAAGTAATCCAAAAATAGAATCCCTCCCCTTCTTAGTCCTAGGCAACCCCAGAATAAAGTCCATAGAAATGTCAATCCAAGTTCTTTTTAAGAATAGCACGCAAAAGTGTTCTCAAAGTTCTATTTACAACTTCAGTTTGTCCATCCGTTTGAGGATGACAAGTAGTAGATTACAACAATATTGAGCAAAGTTTAGCCCATAAAGTAATCCAAAATAGAATCCCTCACCTTCTCAGTCCTAGGCAACCCCAAAATAAAGTGCATAGAAATGTCAATCCAAGTTCTTTTTAAGAATAGCACGCAAAAGTGTTCCCAAAGTTCTATTTACAACTTCAGTTTGTCCATATCCGTTTGAGAATGACAAGTAGTAGATTACAACAATATTGAGCAAAGGTTAGGCCATATAAGTTCTTTGACAACTTCAGTTTTTCCATCCGTTTGAGGATGACAAGTAGTAGATTACAACAATATTAAGCAAAGTTTAGCCCATAAAGTAATCCAAAAATAGAATCCCTCCCCTTCTTAGTCCTAGGCAACCCCAAAATAAAGTGCATAGAAATGTCAATCCAAGTTCTTTTAAGAATAGCACGCAAAAGTGTTCCAAAGTTCTATTTACAACTTCAGTTTGTCCATCCGTTTGAGGATGACAAGTAGTAGATTACAACAATATTGAGCAAAGTTTAGCCCATAAAGTAATCCAAAAATAGAATCCCTCCCCTTCTTAGTCCTAGGCAACCCCAAAATAAAGTGCCATAGAAATGTCAATCCAAGTTCTTTTAAGAATAGCACGCAAAAGTGTTCCAAAGTTCTATTGACAACTTCAGTTTGTCCATCGTTTGAGGATGACAAGTAGTAGATTACAACAATATTGAGCAAAGTTTAGCCCATAAAGTAATCCAAAAATAGAATCCCTCCCCTTCTTAGTCCTAGGAAACCCAAGAATAAAGTCCATAGAAATGTGAATCCAAGTTCTTTTTAAGAATAGCACGCAAAAGTGTTCTCAAAGTTCTATTTACAACTTCAGTTTGTCCATCCGTTTGAGGATGACAAGTAGTAGATTACAACAATATTGAGCAAAGTTTAGGCATAAAGTAATCCAAAAATAGAATCCCTCCCCTTCTTAGTCCTAGGCAACCCCAAAATAAAGTGCATAGAAATGTCAATCCAAGTTCTTTTTAAGAATAGCACGCAAAAGTGTTCCCAAAGTTCTATTTACAACTTCAGTTTGTCCATCCGTTTGAGGATGACAAGTAGTAGATAACAACAATATGGAGCAAAGTTTAGCCCATATAAGTTCTATTGACAACTTCAGTTTGTCCATCCGTTTGAGGATGACAAGTAGTAGATTACAACAATATTGAGCAATGTTTAGCCCATAAAGTAATCCAAAAATAGAATCCCTCCCCTTCTTAGTCCTAGGCAACCCCAAAATAAAGTGCATAGAAATGTCAATCCAAGTTCTTTTTAAGAATAGCACGCACAAGTGTTCCCAAAGTTCTATTTACAACTTCAGTTTGTCCATCCGTTTGAGGATGACAAGTAGTAGATTACAACAATATTGAGCAAAGTTTAGCCCATAAAGTAATCCAAAAATAGAATCCCTCCCCTTTTTAGTCCTAGTCAACCCCAAAATAAAGTCCATAGAAATGTCAATCCAAGTTCTTTTTAAGAATAGCACGCAAAAGTATTCTCAAAGTTCTATTTACAACTTCAGTTTGTCCATCCGTTTGAGGATGACAAGTAGTAGATTACAACAATATTGAGCAAAGTTTAGCCCATAAAGTAATCCAAAAATAGAATCTCTCCCCTTCTTAGTCCTAGGCAACCCCAAAATAAAGTCCATAGAAATGTCAATCCAAGTTCTTTTTAGAATAGCACGCACAAGTGTTCCCAAAGTTCTATTTACAACTTCAGTTTGTCCATCCGTTTGAGGATGACAAGTAGTAGATTACAACAATATTGAGCAAATTTTAGCCCATAAAGTAATCCAAAAATAGAATCCCTCCCCTTCTTAGTCCTAGGCAACCCCAAAATAAAGTCCATAGAAATGTCAATCCAAGTTCTTTTTAAGAATAGCACGCAAAAGTGTTCCCAAAGTTCTATTTACAACTTCAGTTTGTCCATCTGTTTGAGGATGACAAGTAGTAGATTACAACAATATTGAGCAAAGTTTAGCCATAAAGTAATCCAAAAATAGAATCCCTCCCCTTCTTAGTCCTTGGCAACCCCAAAATAAAGTCCATAGAAATGTCAATCCAAGTTCTTTTAAGAATAGCACGCAAAAGTGTTCCTAAAGTTCTATTGACAACTTCAGTTTGTCCATCGGTTTGAGGATGGCAAGTAGTAGATTACAACAATATTGAGCAAAGTTTAGCCCATAAAGTAATCCAAAAATAGAATCCCTCCCCTTCTTAGTCCTAGGCAACCCCAAAATAAAGTGCATAGAAATGTTAATCCAAGTTCTTTTAAGAATAGCACGCACAAGTGTTCCCAAAGTTCTATTTACAACTTCAGTTTGTCCATCCGTTTGAGGATGACAAGTAGTAGATTACAACAATATTGAGCAAAGTTTAGCCCATAAAGTAATCCAAAAATAGAATCCCTCACCTTATTAGTCCTAGGCAACCCCAAAATAAAGTCCACAGAAATGTCAGTCCAAGTTCTTTTAAGAATAGCACGCAAAAGTGTTCCCAAAGTTCTATTTACAACTTCAGTTTGTCCATCCGTTTGAGGATGACAAGTAGTAGATTACAACAATATGAAGCAAAGTTTAGCCCATAAAGTAATGCAAAAATAGAATCCCTCCCCTTCTTAGTCCTAGGCAACCCCAAAATAAAGTCCATAGAAATCTCAATCCAAGTTCTTTTAAGAATAGCACGCACAAGTGTTCCCAAAGTTCTATTTACAACTTCAGTTTGTCCATCCGTTTGGGATGACAAGTAGTAGATTACAACAATATTGAGCAAAGTTTAGCCCATATAAGTTCTATTGACAACTTCAGTTTGTCCATCCGTTTGAGGATGACAAATAGTAGATTACAACAATATTGAGCAAAGTTTAGCCCATAAAGTAATCCAAAAATAGAATCCCTCCCCTTCTTAGTCCTAGGCAACCCCAAAATAAAGTCCATAGAAATGTCAATCCAAGTTCTTTTAAGAATAGCACGCAAAAGTGTTCCCAAAGTTCTATTTACAACTTCAGTTTGTCCATCCGTTTGAGGATGACAAGTAGTAGATTACAACAATATGGAGCAAAGTTTAGCCCATAAAGTAATGCAAAAATAGAATCCCTCCCCTTCTTAGTCCTAGGCAACCCCAAAATAAAGTCCATAGAAATGTCAATCCAAGTTCTTTTTAAGAATAGCACGCAAAAGTGTTCCCAAAGTTCTATTGACTACTTCAGTTTGTCCATCTGTTTGAGGATGACAAGTAGTAGATTACAACAATATTGAGCAAAGTTTAGCTCATAAAGTAATCCAAAAATAGAATCCCTCCCCTTCTCAGTCCTAGGCAACCCCAAAATAAAGTGCATAGAAATGTCAATCCAAGTTCTTTTTAAGAATAGCACGCAAAAGTGTTCCCAAAGTTCTATTTACAACTTCAGTTTGTCCATCCGTTTGAGAATGACAAGTAGTAGATTACAACAATATTGAGCAAAGGTTAGGCCATATAAGTTCTATTGACAACTTCAGTTTTTCCATCTGTTTGAGGATGACAAGTAGTAGATTCCAACAATATTGAGCAAAGTTTAGCCCATAAAGTAATCCAAAAATAGAATCCCTCCCCTTCTTAGTCCTAGACAACCCCAAAATAAAGTGCATAGAAATGTTAATCCAAGTTCTTTTAAGAATTGCACGCACAAGTGTTCCCAAAATTCTATTTACAACTTCAGTTTGTCCATCCGTTTGAGGATGACAAGTAGTAGATTACAACAATATTGAGCAAAGTTTAGCCCATAAAGTAATCCAAAATAGAATCCCTCACCTTCTTAGTCCTAGGCAACCCCAAAATAAAGTCCACAGAAATGTCAGTCCAAGTTCTTTTAAGAATAGCACGCAAAAGTGTTCCCAAAGTTCTATTTACAACTTCAGTTTGTCCATCCGTTTGAGGATGACAAGTAGTAGATTACAACAATATGGAGCAAAGTTTAGCCCATAAAGTAATGCAAAAATAGAATCCCTCCCCTTCTTAGTCCTAGGCAACCCCAAAATAAAGTCCATAGAAATGTCAATCCAAGTTCTTTTAAGAATAGCACGCACAAGTGTTCCCAAAGTTCTATTTACAACTTCAGTTTGTCCATCCGTTTGGGATGACAAGTAGTAGATTACAACAATATTGAGCAAAGTTTAGCCCATATAAGTTCTATTGACAACTTCAGTTTGTCCATCCGTTTGAGGATGACAAATAGTAGATTACAACAATATTGAGCAAAGTTTAGCGCATAAAGTAATCCAAAAATAGAATCCCTCCCCTTCTTAGTCCTAGGCAACCCCAAAATAAAGTCCATAGAAATGTCAATCCAAGTTCTTTTTAAGAATAGCACGCAAAAGTGTTCCCAAAGTTCTATTTACAACTTCAGTTTGTCCATCCGTTTGAGGATGACAAGTAGTAGATTACAACAATATGGAGCAAAGTTTAGCCCATAAAGTAATGCAAAAATAGAATCCCTCCCCTTCTTAGTCCTAGGCAACCCCAAAATAAAGTCCATAGAAATGTCAATCCAAGTTCTTTTTAAGAATAGCACGCAAAAGTGTTCCCAAAGTTCTATTGACTACTTCAGTTTGTCCATCTGTTTGAGGATGACAAGTAGTAGATTACAACAATATTGAGCAAAGTTTAGCTCATAAAGTAATCCAAAAATAGAATCCCTCCCCTTCTCAGTCCTAGGCAACCCCAAAATAAAGTGCATAGAAATGTCAATCCAAGTTCTTTTTAAGAATAGCACGCAAAAGTGTTCCCAAAGTTCTATTTACAACTTCAGTTTGTCCATCCGTTTGAGAATGACAAGTAGTAGATTACAACAATATTGAGCAAAGGTTAGGCCATATAAGTTCTATTGACAACTTCAGTTTTTCCATCTGTTTGAGGATGACAAGTAGTAGATTACAACAATATTGAGCAAAGTTTAGCCCATAAAGTAATCCAAAAATAGAATCCCTCCCCTTCTTAGTCCTAGACAACCCCAAAATAAAGTGCATAGAAATGTTAATCCAAGTTCTTTTAAGAATTGCACGCACAAGTGTTCCCAAAATTCTATTTACAACTTCAGTTTGTCCATCCGTTTGAGGATGACAAGTAGTAGATTACAACAATATTGAGCAAAGTTTAGCCCATAAAGTAATCGAAAAATAGAATCCCTCACCTTCTTAGTCCTAGGCAACCCCAAAATAAAGTCCACAGAAATGTCAGTCCAAGTTCTTTTAAGAATAGCACGCAAAAGTGTTCCCAAAGTTCTATTTACAACTTCAGTTTGTCCATCCGTTTGAGGATGACAAGTAGTAGATTACAACAATATGGAGCAAAGTTTAGCCCATAAAGTAATGCAAAAATAGAATCCCTCCCCTTCTTAGTCCTAGGCAACCCCAAAATAAAGTCCATAGAAATGTCAATCCAAGTTCTTTTAAGAATAGCACGCACAAGTGTTCCCAAAGTTCTATTTACAACTTCAGTTTGTCCATCCGTTTGGGATGACAAGTAGTAGATTACAACAATATTGAGCAAAGTTTAGCCCATATAAGTTCTATTGACAACTTCAGTTTGTCCATCCGTTTGAGGATGACAAATAGTAGATTACAACAATATTGAGCAAAGTTTAGCGCATAAAGTAATCCAAAAATAGAATCCCTCCCCTTCTTAGTCCTAGGCAACCCCAAAATAAAGTCCATAGAAATGTCAATCCAAGTTCTTTTTAAGAATAGCACGCAAAAGTGTTCCCAAAGTTCTACTTACAACTTCAGTTTGTCCATCCGTTTGAGGATGACAAGTAGTAGATTACAACAATATGGAGCAAAGTTTAGCCCATAAAGTAATGCAAAAATAGAATCCCTCCCCTTCTTAGTCCTAGGCAACCCCAAAATAAAGTCCATAGAAATGTCAATCCAAGTTCTTTTTAAGAATAGCACGCAAAAGTGTTCCCAAAGTTCTATTGACTACTTCAGTTTGTCCATCGGTTTGAGGATGACAAGTATTAGATTACAACAATATTGAGCAAAGTTTAGCCCATAAAGTAATCCAAAATAGAATCCCTCCCCTTCTCAGTCCTAGGCAACCCCAAAATAAAGTGCATAGAAATGTCAATCCAAGTTCTTTTTAAGAATAGCACGCAAAAGTGTTCCCAAAGTTCTATTTACAACTTCAGTTTGTCCATCCGTTTGAGAATGACAAGTAGTAGATTACAACAATATTGAGCAAAGGTTAGGCCATATAAGTTCTATTGACAACTTCAGTTTTTCCATCCGTTTGAGGATGACAAGTAGTAGATTACAACAATATTGAGCAAATTTTAGCCCATAAAGTAATCCAAAAATAGAATCCCTCCCCTTCTTAGTCCTAGACAACCCCAAAATAAAGTGCATAGAAATGTTAATCCAAGTTCTTTTAAGAATAGCACGCACAAGTGTTCCCAAAGTTCTATTTACAACTTCAGTTTGTCCATCCGTTTGAGGATGACAAGTAGTAGATTACAACAATATTGAGCAAAGTTTAGCCCATAAAGTAATCCAAAAATAGAATCCCTCCCCTTCTTAGTCCTAGGCAACCCCAAAATAAAGTCCATAGAAATGTCAATCCAAGTTCTTTTAAGAATAGCACGCACAAGTGTTCCCAAAGTTCTATTTACAACTTCAGTTTGTCCATCCGTTTGAGGATGACAAGTAGTAGATTACAACAATATTGAGCAAAGTTTAGCCCATAAAGTAATCCAAAAATAGAATCCCACCCCTTCTTAGTCCTAGGCAACCCCAAAATTAAGTCCATAGAAATGTCAGTCCAAGTTCTTTTAAGAATAGCAAGCAAAAGTGTTCCAAAAGTTCTATTGAGAACTTCAGTTTGTCCATCTGTTTGAGGATGACAAGTAGTAGATTACAACAATATTGAGCAAAGTTTAGCCCATAAACTAATCCAAAAATAGAATCCCTCCCCTTCTTAGTCCTAGGCAACCCCAAAATAAAGTCCATAGAAATGTCAATCCAAGTTCTTTTTAAGAATAGCACGCAAAAGTGTTCTCAAAGTTCTATTTACAACTTCAGTTTGTCCATCCGTTTGAGCATGACAAGTAGTAGATTACAACAATATGGAGCAAAGTTTAGCCCATAAAGTAATCCAAAAATATAATCCCTCCCCTTCTTAGTCCTAGGCAACCCCAAAATAAAGTCCATAGAAATGTCAATCCAAGTTCTTTTAAGAATAGCACGCACAAGTGTTCCCAAAGTTCTATTTACAACTTCAGTTTGTCCATCCGTTTGAGGATGACAAGTAGTAGATTACAACAATATTGAGCAAATTTGAGCCCATAAAGTAATCCAAAAATAGAATCCCTCCCCTTCTTAGTCCTAGGCAACCCCAAAATAAAGGGCATAGAAATGTCAATCCAAGTTCTTTTTAAGAATAGCACGCAAAAGTGTTCCCAAAGTTCTATTGACAACTTCAGTTCGTCCATCCGTTTGAGGATGACAAGTAGTAGATTACAACTTTATTGTGCAAAGTTTAGCCCATAAAGTAATCCAAAAATAGAATCCCTCCCCTTCTTAGTCCTAGGCAACCCCAAAATAAAGTCCATAGAAATGTCAATCCAAGTTCTTTTTAAGAATAGCACGCAAAAGTGTTCCCAAAGTTCTATTTACAACTTCAGTTTGTCCATCTGTTTGAGGATGACAAGTAGTAGATTACAACAATATTGAGCAAAGTTTAGCCATAAAGTAATCCAAAAATAGAATCACTCCCCTTCTTAGTCCTTGGCAACCCCAAAATAAAGTCCATAGAAATGTCAATCCAAGTTCTTTTTAAGAATAGCACGCAAAAGTGTTCCTAAAGTTCTATTGACAACTTCAGTTTGTCCATCGGTTTGAGGATGACAAGTAGTAGATTACAACAATATTGAGCAAAGTTTAGCCCATAAAGTAATCCAAAAATAGAATCCCTCCCCTTCTTAGTCCGAGACAAACACCAAAATAAAGTGCATAGAAATGTTAATCCAAGTTCTTTTAAGATTGCACGCACAAGTGTTCCAAAATTCTATTTACAACTTCAGTTGTCCATCCGTTTGAGGATGACAAGTAGTAGATTACAACAATATTGAGCAAAGTTTAGCCCATAAAGTAATCCAAAATAGAATCCCTCACCTTTCTTAGTCCTAGGCAACCCAAAATAAAGTCAAAAGAAATGTCAGTCCAAGTTCTTTTAAGAATAGCACGCAAAAGTGTTCCAAAGTTCTATTTACAACTTCAGTTTGTCCATCCGTTTGAGGATGACAAGTAGTAGATTACAACAATATGAGCAAAAGTTTAGCCCATAAAGTAATGCAAAAATAGAATCCTCCCCTTCTAGTCCTAGGCAACCCAAAATAAAGTCCATAGAAATGTCAATCCAAGTTCTTTTAAGAATAGCACGCACAAGTGTTCCCAAAGTTCTATTTACAACTTCAGTTTGTCCATCTGTTTGAGGATGACAAGTAGTAGATTACAACAATATTGAGCAAAGTTTAGCCCATAAAGTAATCCAAAAATAGAATCCTCCCCTTCTTAGTCCTAGGCAACCCCAAATAAAGTCCATAGAAATGTCAATCCAAGTTCTTTTAAGAATAGCACGCAAAAGTGTTCCCAAAGTTCTATTGACAACTTCAGTTTGTCCATCCTGTTTGAGGATGACAAGTAGTAGATTACAACAATATTGAGCAAAGTTTAGCCCATAAAGTAATCCAAAAATAGAATCCCTCCCCTTCTTAGTCCTAGGCAACCCCAAAATAAAGTCCATAGAAATGTCAATCCAAGTTCTTTTTAAGAATAGCACGCAAAAGTGTTCCAAAGTTCTATTGACAACTTCAGTTTGTCCATCTGTTTGAGGATGACAAGTAGTAGATTACAACAATATTGAGCAAAGTTTAGCCCATAAAGTAATCCAAAAATAGAATCCCTCCCCTTCTTAGTCCTAGACAAACCCAAAATAAAGTGCATAGAAATGTTAATCCAAGTTCTTTTAAGAATTGCACGCACAAGTGTTCCCAAAATTCTATTTACAACTTCAGTTTGTCCATCCGTTTGAGGATGACAAGTAGTAGATTACAACAATATTGAGCAAAGTTTAGCCCATAAAGTAATCCAAAAATAGAATCCCTCACCTTCTTAGTCCTAGGCAACCCCAAAATAAAGTCCACAGAAATGTCAGTCCAAGTTCTTTTAAGAATAGCACGCAAAAGTGTTCCCAAAGTTCTATTTACAACTTCAGTTTGTCCATCCGTTTGAGGATGACAAGTAGTAGATTACAACAATATGGAGCAAAGTTTAGCCCATAAGTAATGCAAAAATAGAATCCCTCCCCTTCTTAGTCCTAGGCAACCCCAAAATAAAGTCCATAGAAATGTCAATCCAAGTTCTTTTAAGAATAGCACGCACAAGTGTTCCCAAAGTTCTATTTACAACTTCAGTTTGTCCATCGTTTTGAGGATGACAAGTAGTAGATTACAACAATATTGAGCAAAGTTTAGCCCATAAAGTAATCCAAAAATAGAATCCCTCCCCTTCTTAGTCCTAGGCAACCCCAAAATAAAGTCCATAGAAATGTCAATCCAAGTTCTTTTAAGAATAGCACGCAAAAGTGTTCCCAAAGTTCTATTTACAACTTCAGTTTGTCCATCCGTTTGAGGATGACAAGTAGTAGATTACAACAATATGGAGCAAAGTTTAGCCCATAAAGTAATGCAAAAATAGAATCCTCTCCCTTCTTAGTCCTAGGCAACCCCAAAATAAAGTCCATAGAAATGTCAATCCAAGTTCTTTTAAGAATAGCACGCAAAACTGTTCCCAAAGTTCTATTGACTACTTCAGTTTGTCCATCGGTTTGAGGATGACAAGTATTAGATTACAACAATATTGAGCAAAGTTTAGCCCATAAAGTAATCCAAAAATAGAATCCCTCCCCTTCTCAGTCCTAGGCAACCCCAAAATAAAGTGCATAGAAATGTCAATCCAAGTTCTTTTTAAGAATAGCACGCAAAAGTGTTCCCAAAGTTCTATTTACAACTTCAGTTTGTCCATCCGTTTGAGAATGACAAGTAGTAGATTACAACAATATTGAGCAAAGGTTAGGCCATATAAGTTCTATTGACAACTTCAGTTTTTCCATCCGTTTGAGGATGACAAGTAGTAGATTACAACAATATGGAGCAAAGTTTAGCCCATAAAGTAATCCAAAAATAGAATCCCTCCCCTTCTTAGTCCTAGACAACCCCAAAATAAAGTCCATAGAAATGTCAATCCAAGTTCTTTTAAGAATAGCACGCACAAGTGTTCCCAAAGTTCTATTTACAACTTCAGTTTGTCCATCCGTTTGAGGATGACAAGTAGTAGATTACAACAATATTGAGCAAAGTTTAGCCCATAAAGTAATCCAAAAATAGAATCCCTCACCTTCTTAGTCCTAGGCAACCCCAAAATAAAGTGCATAGAAATGTCAGTCCAAGTTCTTTTAAGAATAGCACGCAAAAGTGTTCCCAAAGTTCTATTTACAACTTCAGTTTGTCCATCCGTTTGAGGATGACAAGTAGTAGATTACAACAATATGGAGCAAAAGTTTAGCCCATAAAGTAATGCAAAAATAGAATCCCTCCCCTTCTTAGTCCTAAGGCAACCCCAAATAAAGTCCATAGAAATGTCAATCCAAGTTCTTTTAAGAATAGCACGCACAAGTGTTTCCCAAAGTTCTATTTACAACTTCAGTTTGTCCTCCGTTTGAGGATGACAAGTAAGTAGATTGCAACAATATTGAGGCAAAGTTGACCCATATAAGTTCTATTGACACTTCAGTTTGTCCATCTTTGAGATGACAAATAGTAATTACAACAATATTGAGCAAAGTTAGCCCATAAAGTAATCCAAAAATAGAATCCCTCCCCTTCTTAGTCCTAGGCACCCCAGAATAAAGTCCAGAGAATGTCAATCCAAGTTCTTTTTTAAGAATAGCACGCAAAAGTGTTCTCAAGTTCTATTTACAACTTCAGTTTGTCCTCCGTTTGAGGATGACAAGTAATAGATTACAACAATATTGAGCAAAGTTTAGCCCATAAAGTAATCCAAAAATAGAATCCCTCACCTTCTCAGTCCTAGGCAACCCCAAAATAAGTCCATAGAAATGTCAATCCAAGTTCTTTTAAGAATAGCACGCAAAAGTGTTCCCAAAGTTCTATTGACAACTTCAGTTTGTCCATCCGTTTGAGGATGACAAGTAGTAGATTACAACAATATTGAGCAAAGTTTAGCCCATAAAGTAATCCAAAAATAGAATCCCTCCCCTTCTTAGTCCTAGGCAACCCCAAAATAAAGTCATAGAAATGTCAATCCAAGTTCTTTTAAGAATAGCACGCAAAAGTGTTCCCAAAGTTCTATTGACAACTTCAGTTTGTCCATCTGTTTGAGGATGACAAGTAGTAGATTACAACAATATTGAGCAAAGTTTAGCCCATAAAGTAATCCAAAAATAGAATCCCTCCCCTTCTTAGTCCTAGGCAACCCCAAAATAAAGTCCATAGAAATGTCAATCCAAGTTCTTTTAAGAATAGCACGCAAAAGTGTTCCCAAAGTTCTATTGACAACTTCAGTTTGTCCATCCGTTTGAGGATGACAAGTAGTAGATTACAACAATATTGAGCAAAGTTTAGCCCATAAAGTAATCCAAAAATAGAATTCCTCACCTTCTTAGTCCTAGGCAACCCCAAAATAAAGTCATAGAAATGTCAATCCAAGTTCTTTTTAAGAATAGCACGCAAAAGTGTTCCCAAAGTTCTATTAACAACTTCAGTTTGTCCATCCGTTTGAGGATGACAAGTAGTAGATTACAACGATATTGAGCAAAGTTTAGCCCATAAAGTAATCCAAAAATAGAATCCCTCCCCTTCTTAGTCCTAGGCAACCCCAAAATAAAGTGCATAGAAATGTCAATCCAAGTTCTTTTTAAGAATAGCACGCAAAAGTGTTCTCAAAGTTCTATTTACAACTTCAGTTTGTCCATCCGTTTGAGGATGACAAGTAGTAGATTACAATATATTGAGCAAAGTTTAGCCCATAAAGTAATCCAAAAATAGAATCCCTCCCTTCTAGTCCTAGGCAACCCCAAAATAAAGTCCATAGAAATGTCAATCCAAGTTCTTTTTAAGAATAGCACGCAAAAGTGTTCCAAAGTTCTATTGACAACTTCAGTTTGTCCATCTGTTTGAGGATGACAAGTAGTAGATTACAACAATATTGAGCAAAGTTTAGCCCATAAAGTAATCCAAAAATAGAATCCCTCCCCTTCTTAGTCCTAGGCAACCCCAAAATAAAGTGCATAGAAATGTCAATCCAAGTTCTTTTAAGAATAGCACGCAAAAGTGTTCCCAAAGTTCTATTGACAACTTCAGTTTGTCCATCGTTTGAGGATGACAAGTAGTAGATTACAACAATATTGAGCAAAGTTTAGCCCATAAAGTAATCCAAAATAGAATCCCTCCCCTTCTTAGTCCTAGGCAACCCCAAAATAAAGTGCATAGAAATGTCAATCCAAGTTCTTTTAAGAATAGCACGCAAAAGTGTTCCAAAGTTCTATTTACAACTTCAGTTTGTCCATCCGTTTGAGGATGACAAGTAGTAGATTACAACAATTATTGAGCAAAGTTTAGCCCATAAAGTAATCCAAAATAGAATCCCTCCCCTTCTTAGTCCTAGGCAACCCAAAATAAAGTCCATAGAAATGTCAATCCAAGTTCTTTTAAGAATAGCACGCAAAAGTGTTCCCAAAGTTCTATTTACAACTTCAGTTTGTCCATCCGTTTGAGGATGACAAGTAGTAGATTACAACAATATTGAGCAAAGTTTAGCCCATAAAGTAATCCAAAAATAGAATCCCTCCCCTTCTTAGTCCTAGGCAACCCCAAAATAAAGTCCATAGAAATGTCAATCCAAGTTCTTTTTAAGAATAGCACGCAAAAGTGTTCCAAAGTTCTATTGACAACTTCAGTTTGTCCATCTGTTTGAGGATGACAAGTAGTAGATTACAACAATATTGAGCAAAGTTTAGCCCATAAAGTAATCCAAAAATAGAATCCCTCCCCTTCTTAGTCCTAGGCAACCCCAAAATAAAGTCCATAGAAATGTCAATCCAAGTTCTTTTAAGAATAGCACGCAAAAGTGTTCCCAAAGTTCTATTTACAACTTCAGTTTGTCCATCCGTTTGAGGATGACAAGTAGTAGATTACAACAATATTGAGCAAAGTTTAGCCCATAAAGTAATCCAAAAATAGAATCCCTCCCCTTCTTAGTCCTAGGCAACCCCAAAATAAAGTGCATAGAAATGTCAATCCAAGTTCTTTTTAAGATTAGCACGCAAAAGTGTTCTCAAAGTTCTATTTACAACTTCAGTTTGTCCATCCGTTTGAGGATGACAAGTAGTAGATTACAACAATATTGAGCAAAGTTTAGCCCATAAAGTAATCCAAAAATAGAATCCCTCCCCTTCTTAGTCCTAGGCAACCCCAAAATAAAGTGCATAGAAATGTCAATCCAAGTTCTTTTAAGAATAGCACGCAAAAGTGTTCCCAAAGTTCTATTTACAACTTCAGTTTGTCCATCCGTTTGAGGATGACAAGTAGTAGATTACAACAATATGGAGCAAAGTTTAGCCCATAAAGTAATCCAAAAATAGAATCCCTCCCCTTCTTAGTCCTAGGCAACCCCAAAATAAAGTCCATAGAAATGTCAATCCAAGTTCTTTTAAGAATAGCACGCAAAAGTGTTCTCAAAGTTCTATTTACAACTTCAGTTTGTCCATCCGTTTGAGGATGACAAGTAGTAGATTACAACAATATTGAGCAAAGTTTAGCCCATAAAGTAATCCAAAAATAGAATCCCTCCCCTTCTTAGTCCTAGGCAACCCCAAAATAAGGTCCATAGAAATGTCAATCCAAGTTCTTTTTAAGAATAGCACGCAAAAGTGTTCCCAAAGTTCTATTTACAACTTCAGTTTGTCCATCCGTTTGAGGATGACAAGTAGTAGATTACAACAATATTGAGCAAAGTTTAGCCCATATAAGTTCTATTGACAACTTCAGTTTGTCTATCCGTTTGAGGATGACAAGTAGTAGATTACAACAATATTGAGCAAAGTTTAGCCCATAAAGTAATCCAAAAATAGAATCCCTCCACTTCTTATTCCTAGGCAACCCCAAAATAAAGTCCATAGAAATGTCAATCCAAGTTCTTTTTAAGAATAGCACGCAAAAGTGTTCCCAAAGTTCTATTTACGACTTCAGTTTGTCCATCCGTTTAAGGATGACAAGTAGTAGATTACAACAATATGGAGCAAAGTTTAGCCCATAAAGTAATCCAAAAATAGAATCCCTCCCCTTCTTAGTCCTAGGCAACCGCAAAATAAAGTGCATAGAAATGTCAATCCAAGTTCTTTTTAAGAATAGCACGCAAAAGTGTTCTCAAAGTTCTATTTACAACTTCAGTTTGTCCATCGTTTGAGGATGACAAGTAGTAGATTACAACAATATTGAGCAAAGTTTAGCCCATAAAGTAATCCAAAAATAGAATCCCTCCCTTCTTAGTCCTAGGCAACCCCAAAATAAAGTCCATAGAAATGTCAATCCAAGTTCTTTTTAAGAATAGCACGCAAATATTGAGCAAAGTTCTATTTTCAACTTCAGTTTGTCCATCCGTTTGAGGATGACAAGTAGTAGATTACAACAATATGGAGCAAAGTTTAGCCCATAAAGTAATCCAAAAATAGAATCCCTCCCCTTCTTAGTCCTAGGCAACCCCAAAATAAAGTCCATAGAAATGTCAATCCAAGTTCTTTTAAGAATAGCACGCACAAGTGTTCCCAAGTTCTATTTACAACTTCAGTTTGTCCATCCGTTTGGGGATGACAAGTAGTAGATTACAACAATATTGAGCAAAGTTTAGCCCATATAAGTTCTATTGACAACTTCAGTTTGTCCATCCGTTTGAGGATGACAAATAGTAGATTACAACAATATTGAGCAAAGTTTAGCCCATAAAGTAATCCAAAAATAGAATCCCTCCCCTTCTTAGTCCTAGGCAACCCCAAAATAAAGTCATAGAAATGTCAATCCAAGTTCTTTTAAGAATAGCACGCAAAAGTGTTCTCAAAGTTCTATTGACAACTTCAGTTTGTCCATCTGTTTGAGGATGACAAGTAGTAGATTACAACAATATTGAGCAAAGTTTAGCCATAAAGTAATCCAAAATAGAATCCCTCCCCTTCTTAGTCCTAGGCAACCCCAAAATAAAGTCCATAGAAATGTCAATCCAAGTCTTTTAAGAATAGCACGCAAAAGTGTTCCAAAGTTCTATTGACAACTTCAGTTTGTCCATCCGTTTGAGGATGACAAGTAGTAGATTACAACAATATTGAGCAAAGTTTAGCCCATAAAGTAATCCAAAAATAGAATCCCTCCCCTTCTTAGTCCTAGGCAACCCCAAAATAAAGTGCATAGAAATGTCAATCCAAGTTCTTTTAAGAATAGCACGCAAAAGTGTTCCCAAAGTTCTATTACAACTTCAGTTTGTCCATCTGTTTGAGGATGACAAGTAGTAGATTACAACAATATTGAGCAAAGTTTAGCCCATAAAGTAATCCAAAAATAGAATCCCTCACCTTCTTAGTCCTAGGCAACCCCAAAATAAAGTCCATAGAAATGTCAATCCAAGTTCTTTTAAGAATAGCACGCAAAAGTGTTCCCAAAGTTCTATTTACAACTTCAGTTTGTCCATCCGTTTGAGGATGACAAGTAGTAGATTACAACAATATTGAGCAAAGTTTAGCCCATAAAGTAATCCAAAAATAGAATCCCTCCCCTTCTTAGTCCTAGGCAACCCCAAAATAAAGTGCATAGAAATGTCAATCCAAGTTCTTTTAAGAATAGCACGCAAAAGTGTTCTCAAAGTTCTATTTACAACTTCAGTTTGTCCATCCGTTTGAGGATGACAAGTAGTAGATTACAACAATATTGAGCAAAGTTTAGCCCATAAAGTAATCCAAAATAGAATCCCTCCCCTTCTTAGTCCTAGGCAACCCCAAAATAAAGTGCATAGAAATGTCAATCCAAGTTCTTTTTAAGAATAGCACGCAAAAGTGTTCCCAAAGTTCTATTTACAACTTCAGTTTGTCCATCCGTTTGAGGATGACAAGTAGTAGATTACAACAATATGGAGCAAAGTTTAGCCCATAAAGTAATCCAAAAATAGAATCCCTCCCTTCTTAGTCCTAGGCAACCCCAAAATAAAGTCCATAGAAATGTCAATCCAAGTTCTTTTTAAGAATAGCACGCAAATAGTGTAGCAAAGTTCTATTTACAACTTCAGTTTGTCCATCCGTTTGAGGATGACAAGTAGTAGATTACAACAATATGGAGCAAAGTTTAGCCCATAAAGTAATCCAAATATAGAATCCCTCCCCTTCTTAGTCCTAGGCAACCCCAAAATAAAGTCCATAGAAATGTCAATCCAAGTTCTTTTAAGAATAGCACGCACAAGTGTTCCCAAAGTTCTATTTACAACTTCAGTTTGTCCATCCGTTTGGGATGACAAGTAGTAGATTACAACAATATTGAGCAAAGTTTAGCCCATATAAGTTCTATTGACAACTTCAATTTGTCCATCCGTTTGAGGATGACAAATAGTAGATTACAACAATATTGAGCAAAGTTTAGCCCATAAAGTAATCCAAAAATAGAATCCCTCCCCTTCTTAGTCCTAGGCAACCCCAAAATAAAGTCCATAGAAATGTCAATCCAAGTTCTTTTTAAGAATAGCACGCAAAAGTGTTCCCAAAGTTCTATTTACAACTTCAGTTTGTCCATCCGTTTGAGGATGACAAGTAGTAGATTACAACAATATGGAGCAAAGTTTAGCCCATAAAGTAATGCAAAAATAGAATCTCTCCCTTTCTTAGTCCTAGGCAACCCCAAAATAAAGTCCATAGAAATGTCAATCCAAGTTCTTTTTAAGAATAGCACGCAAAAGTGTTCCCAAAGTTCTATTGACTACTTCAGTTTGTCCATCGGTTTGAGGATGACAAGTATTAGATTACAACAATATTGAGCAAAGTTTAGCCCATAAAGTAATCCAAAAATAGAATCCCTCCCCTTCTCAGTCCTAGGCAACCCCAAAATAAAGTGCATAGAAATGTCAATCCAAGTTCTTTTTAAGAATAGCACGCAAAAGTGTTCCCAAAGTTCTATTTACAACTTCAGTTTGTCCATCCGTTTGAGAATGACAAGTAGTAGATTACAACAATATTGAGCAAAGGTTAGGCCATATAAGTTCTATTGACAACTTCAGTTTTTCCATCCGTTTGAGGATGACAAGTAGTAGATTACAACAATATGGAGCAAAGTTTAGCCCATAAAGTAATCCAAAAATAGAATCCCTCCCCTTCTTAGTCCTAGACAACCCCAAAATAAAGTCCATAGAAATGTCAATCCAAGTTCTTTTAAGAATAGCACGCACAAGTGTTCCCAAAGTTCTATTTACAACTTCAGTTTGTCCATCCGTTTGAGGATGACAAGTAGTAGATTACAACAATATTGAGCAAAGTTTAGCCCATAAAGTAATCCAAAAATAGAATCCCTCACCTTCTTAGTCCTAGGCAACCCCAAAATAAAGTGCATAGAAATGTCAGTCCAAGTTCTTTTAAGAATAGCACGCAAAAGTGTTCCCAAAGTTCTATTTACAACTTCAGTTTGTCCATCCGTTTGAGGATGACAAGTAGTAGATTACAACAATATGGAGCAAAGTTTAGCCCATAAAGTAATGCAAAAATAGAATCCCTCCCCTTCTTAGTCCTAGGCAACCCCAAAATAAAGTCCATAGAAATGTCAATCAAAGTTCTTTTAAGAATAGCACGCACAAGTGTTCCCAAAGTTCTATTTACAACTTCAGTTTGTCCATCCGTTTGAGGATGACAAGTAGTAGATTGCAACAATATTGAGCAAAGTTTAGCCCATATAAGTTCTATTGACAACTTCAGTTTGTCCATCCGTTTGAGGATGACAAATAGTAGATTACAACAATATTGAGCAAAGTTTAGCCCATAAAGTAATCCAAAAATAGAATCCCTCCCCTTCTTAGTCCTAGGCAACCCCAGAATAAAGTCCATAGAAATGTCAATCCAAGTTCTTTTTAAGAATAGCACGCAAAAGTGTTCTCAAAGTTCTATTTACAACTTCAGTTTGTCCTTCGTTTGAGGATGACAAGTAGTAGATTACAACAATATTGAGCAAAGTTTAGCCCATAAAGTAATCCAAAAATAGAATCCCTCACCTTCTCAGTCCTAGGCAACCCCAAAATTAAGTGCATAGAAATGTCAATCCAAGTTCTTTTTAAGAATAGCACGCAAAAGTGTTCTAAAGTTCTATTTACAACTTCAGTTTGTCCATCCGTTTGAGAATGACAAGTAGTGGATTACAACAATATTGAGAAAAGGTTAGGCCATATAAGTTCTTTGACAACTTCAGTTTTTCCATCCGTTTGAGGATGACAAGTAGTAGATTACAACAATATTGAGCAAAGTTTAGCCCATAAAGTAATCCAAAAATAGAATCCCTCCCCTTCTTAGTCCTAGGCAACCCCAAAATAAAGTGCATAGAAATGTTAATCCAAGTTCTTTTAAAAATAGCACGCACAAGTGTTCCCAAAGTTCTATTTACAACTTCAGTTTGTCCATCCGTTTGAGGATGACAAGTAGTAGATTACAACAATATTGAGCAAAGTTTAGCCCATAAAGTAATCCAAAAATAGAATCCCTCCCCTTCTTAGTCCTAGGCAACCCCAAAATAAAGTCCATAGAAATGTCAATCCAAGTTCTTTTTAAGAATAGCACGCAAAAGTGTTTCCAAAGTTCTATTCACAACTTCAGTTTGTCCATCCGTTTGAGGATGACAAGTAGTAGATTACAACAATATTGAGCAAAGTTTAGCCCAGAAAGTAATCCAAAAATAGAATTCCTCACCTTCTTAGTCCTAGGCAACCCCAAAATAAAGTCAATAGAAATGTCAGTCCAAGTTTTTTTAAGAATAGCACGCAAAAGTGTTCCCAAAGTTCTATTAACAACTTCAGTTTGTCCATCCGTTTGAGGATGACAAGTAGTAGATTACAACGATATTGAGCAAAGTTTAGCCCATAAAGTAATCCAAAAATAGAATCCCTCCCATTCTTAGTCCTAGGCAACCCCAAAATAAAGTGCATAGAAATGTCAATCCAAGTTCTTTTTAAGAATAGCACGCAAAAGTGTTCTCAAAGTTCTATTTACAACTTCAGTTTGTCCATCCGTTTGAGGATGACAAGTAGTAGATTACAATTATATTGAGCAAAGTTTAGCCCAGAAAGTAATCCAAAAATAGAATCCCTCTCCTTCTTTTAAGAATAGCACGCAAAAGTGTTCCCAAAGTTCTATTGACAACTTCAGTTTGTCCATCTGTTTGAGGATGACAAGTAGTAGATTACAACAATATTGAGCAAAGTTTAGCCCATAAAGTAATCCAAAAATAGAATCCCTCCCCTTCTTAGTCCTATGCAACCCCAAAATAGAGTCCATAGAATGTCAATCCAAGTTCTTTTTAAGAATAGCACGCAAAAGTGTTCCCAAAGTTCTATTAACAACTTCAGTTTGTCCATCCGTTTGAGGATAACAAGTAGTAGATTACAACGATATTGAGCAAAGTTTAGCCCTTAAAGTAATCCAAAAATAGAATCCCTCCCATTCTTAGGTCCTAGGCAACCCCAAAATAAAGTGCATAGAAATGTCATCCAAGTTCTTTTTAAGAATAGCACGCAAAGTGTTCCCAAAGTTCTATTTACAAACTTCAATTTGTTCATCCGTTTGAGGATGACAAGTAGTAGATTACAACTTTATTGTGCAAAGTTTCCAAGTTCTATTTACAACTTCAGTTTGTCCATCCGTTTGAGGATGACAAGTAGTAGAAGTTACAACAATATTGAGCCAAGTTTAGCCCAGAAAGTAATCCAAAAAATAGAATCCCTCCCTTCCTTTTAAGAATAGCACGCAAAAGTGTTCCCAAAGTTCTATTGACAACTTCAGTTTGTCCATCTGTTTGAGGATGACAAGTAGTAGATTACAACAATATTGAGCAAAGTTTAGCCCATAAAGTAATCCAAAAATAGAATCCCTCACCTTCTTAGTCCTAGGCAACCCCAAAATAAAGTCCATAGAAATGTCAGTCCAAGTTCTTTTAAGAATAGCACGCAAAAGTGTTTTAAGAATAGCACGCAAAAGTGTTCTCAAAGTTCTATTTACAACTTCAGTTTGTCCATCCGTTTGAGGATGACAAGTAGTAGATTACAACAATATTGAGCAAAGTTTAGCCCATAAAGTAATCCAAAAATAGAATCCCTCCCCTTCTTTGTCCTAGGCAACCCCAAAATAAAGTGCATAGAAATGTCAATCCAAGTTCTTTTTAAGATTAGCACGCAAAAGTGTTCTCAAAGTTCTATTTACAACTTCAGTTTGTCCATCCGTTTGAGGATGACAAGTAGTAGATTACAACAATATTGAGCAAAGGTTAGCCCATAAAGTAATCCAAAAATAGAATCCCTCCCCTTCTTAGTCCTAGGCAACCCCAAAATAAAGTGCATAGAAATGTCAATCCAAGTTCTTTTTAAGAATAGCACGCAAAAGTGTTCCCAAAGTTCT
The DNA here is from genome assembly GCF_022965805.1 of Primulina eburnea. Lineage (NCBI taxonomy): Eukaryota > Viridiplantae > Streptophyta > Magnoliopsida > Lamiales > Gesneriaceae > Primulina > Primulina eburnea. Next base: position 41,704 of record NW_027331315.1, read on the forward strand.
ATTTACAACTTCAGTTTGTCCATCCGTTTGAGGATGACAAGTAGTAGATTACAACAATATGGAGCAAAGTTTAGCCCATAAAGTAATCCAAAAATAGAATCCCTCCCCTTCTTAATCCTAGGCAACCCCAAAATAAAGTCCATAGAAATGTCAATCCAAGTTCTTTTTAAGAATAGCACGCAAAAGTGTTCTCAAAGTTCTATTTACAACTTCAGTTTGTCCATCCGTTTGAGGATGACAAGTAGTAGATTACAACAATATTGAGCAAAGTTTAGCCCATAAAGTAATCCAAAAATAGAATCCCTCCCCTTCTTAGTCCTAGGCAACCCCAAAATAAGGTCCATAGAAATGTCAATCCAAGTTCTTTTTAAGAATAGCACGCAAAAGTGTTCCCAAAGTTCTATTTACAACTTCAGTTTGTCCATCCGTTTGAGGATGACAAGTAGTAGATTACAACAATATTGAGCAAAGTTTAGCCCATATAAGTTCTATTGACAACTTCAGTTTGTCTATCCGTTTGAGGATGACAAGTAGTAGATTACAACAATATTGAGCAAAGTTTAGCCCATAAAGTAATCCAAAAATAGAATCCCTCCACTTCTTAGTCCTAGGCAACCCCAAAATAAAGTCCATAGAAATGTCAATCCAAGTTCTTTTTAAGAATAGCACGCAAAAGTGTTCCCAAAGTTCTATTTACGACTTCAGTTTGTCCATCCGTTTAAGGATGACAAGTAGTAGATTACAACAATATGGAGCAAAGTTTAGCCCATAAAGTAATCCAAAAATAGAATCCCTCCACTTCTTAGTCCTAGGCAACCGCAAAATAAAGTGCATAGAAATGTCAATCCAAGTTCTTTTTAAGAATAGTACGCAAAAGTGTTCTCAAAGTTCTATTTACAACTTCAGTTTGTCCATCCGTTTGAGGATGACAAGTAGTAGATTACAACAATATTGAGCAAAGTTTAGCCCATAAAGTAATCCAAAAATAGAATCCCTCCCTTCTTAGTCCTAGACAACCCCAAAATAAAGTCCATAGAAATGTCAATCCAAGTTCTTTTTAAGAATAGCACGCAAATATTGAGCAAAGTTCTATTTTCAACTTCAGTTTGTCCATCCGTTTGAGGATGACAAGTAGTAGATTACAACAATATGGAGCAAAGTTTAGCCCATAAAGTAATCCAAAAATAGAATCCCTCCCCTTCTTAGTCCTAGGCAACCCCAAAATAAAGTCCATAGAAATGTCAATCCAAGTTCTTTTAAGAATAGCACGCACAAGTGTTCCCAAAGTTCTATTTACAACTTCAGTTTGTCCATCCGTTTGGGGATGACAAGTAGTAGATTACAACAATATTGAGCAAAGTTTAGCCCATATAAGTTCTATTGACAACTTCAGTTTGTCCATCCGTTTGAGGATGACAAATAGTAGATTACAACAATATTGAGCAAAGTTTAGCCCATAAAGTAATCCAAAAATAGAATCCCTCCCCTTCTTAGTCCTAGGCAACCCTAAAATAAAGTCCATAGAAATGTCAATCCAAGTTCTTTTTAATAATATCACGCAAAAGTGTTCTCAAAGTTCTATTTACAACTTCAGTTTGTCCATCCGTTTGAGGATGACAAGTAGTAGATTACAACAATATTGAGCAAAGTTTAGCCCATAAAGTAATCCAAAAATAGAATCCCTCACCTTCTTAGTCCTAGGCAACCCCAAAATAAAGTCCATAGAAATGTCAGTCCAAGTTCTTTTAAGAATAGCACGCAAAAGTGTTTTAAGAATAGCACGCAAAAGTGTTCTCAAAGTTCTATTTACAACTTCAGTTTGTCCATCCGTTTGAGGATGACAAGTAGTAGATTACAACAATATTGAGCAAAGTTTAGCCCAGAAAGTAATCCAAAAATAGAATCCCTCCCTTCTTTTAAGAATAGCACGCAAAAGTGTTCCCAAAGTTCTATTGACAACTTCAGTTTGTCCATCTGTTTGAGGATGACAAGTAGTAGATTACAACAATATTGAGCAAAGTTTAGCCCATAAAGTAATCCAAAAATAGAATCCCTCACCTTCTTAGTCCTAGGCAACCCCAAAATAAAGTCCATAGAAATGTCAGTCCAAGTTCTTTTAAGAATAGCACGCAAAAGTGTTTTAAGAATAGCACGCAAAAGTGTTCTCAAAGTTCTATTTACAACTTCAGTTTGTCCATCCGTTTGAGGATGACAAGTAGTAGATTACAACAATATTGAGCAAAGTTTAGCCCATAAAGTAATCCAAAAATAGAATCCCTCCCCTTCTTTGTCCTAGGCAACCCCAAAATAAAGTGCATAGAAATGTCAATCCAAGTTCTTTTTAAGATTAGCACGCAAAAGTGTTCTCAAAGTTCTATTTACAACTTCAGTTTGTCCATCCGTTTGAGGATGACAAGTAGTAGATTACAACAATATTGAGCAAAGGTTAGCCCATAAAGTAATCCAAAAATAGAATCCCTCCCCTTCTTAGTCCTAGGCAACCCCAAAATAAAGTGCATAGAAATGTCAATCCAAGTTCTTTTAAGAATAGCACGCAAAAGTGTTCCCAAAGTTCTATTTACAACTTCAGTTTGTCCATCCGTTTGAGGATGACAAGTAGTAGATTACAACAATATGGAGCAAAGTTTAGCCCATAAAGTAATCCAAAAATAGAATCCCTCCCTTCTTAGTCCTAGGCAACCCCAAAATAAAGTCCATAGAAATGTCAATCCAAGTTCTTTTTAAGAATAGCACGCAAATATTGAGCAAAGTTCTATTTTCAACTTCAGTTTGTCCATCCGTTTGAGGATGACAAGTAGTAGATTACAACAATATGGAGCAAAGTTTAGCCCATAAAGTAATCCAAATATAGAATCCCTCCCCTTCTTAGTCCTAGGCAACCCCAAAATAAAGTCCATAGAAATGTCAATCCAAGTTCTTTTAAGAATAGCACGCACAAGTGTTCCCAAAGTTCTATTTACAACTTCAGTTTGTCCATCCGTTTGGGGATGACAAGTAGTAGATTACAACAATATTGAGCAAAGTTTAGCCCATATAAGTTCTATTGACAACTTCAGTTTGTCCATCCGTTTGAGGATGACAAATAGTAGATTACAACAATATTGAGCAAAGTTTAGCCCATAAAGTAATCCAAAAATAGAATCCCTCCCCTTCTTAGTCCTAGGCAACCCTAAAATAAAGTCCATAGAAATGTCAATCCAAGTTCTTTTTAATAATATCACGCAAAAGTGTTCTCAAAGTTCTATTTACAACTTCAGTTTGTCCATCCGTTTGAGGATGACAAGTAGTAGATTACAACAATATTGAGCAAAGTTTAGCCCATAAAGTAATCCAAAAATAGAATCCCTCACCTTCTTAGTCCTAGGCAACCCCAAAATAAAGTCCATAGAAATGTCAGTCCAAGTTCTTTTAAGAATAGCACGCAAAAGTGTTTTAAGAATAGCACGCAAAAGTGTTCTCAAAGTTCTATTTACAACTTCAGTTTGTCCATCCGTTTGAGGATGACAAGTAGTAGATTACAACAATATTGAGCAAAGTTTAGCCCAGAAAGTAATCCAAAAATAGAATCCCTCCCTTCTTTTAAGAATAGCACGCAAAAGTGTTCCCAAAGTTCTATTGACAACTTCAGTTTGTCCATCTGTTTGAGGATGACAAGTAGTAGATTACAACAATATTGAGCAAAGTTTAGCCCATAAAGTAATCCAAAAATAGAATCCCTCACCTTCTTAGTCCTAGGCAACCCCAAAATAAAGTCCATAGAAATGTCAGTCCAAGTTCTTTTAAGAATAGCACGCAAAAGTGTTTTAAGAATAGCACGCAAAAGTGTTCTCAAAGTTCTATTTACAACTTCAGTTTGTCCATCCGTTTGAGGATGACAAGTAGTAGATTACAACAATATTGAGCAAAGTTTAGCCCATAAAGTAATCAAAAATAGAATCCCTCCACTTCTTAGTCCTAGGCAACCCCAAAATAAAGTCCATAGAAATGTCAATCCAAGTTCTTTTTAAGAATAGCACGCAAAAGTGTTCCCAAAGTTCTATTTACGACTTCAGTTTGTCCATCCGTTTAAGGATGACAAGTAGTAGATTACAACAATATGGAGCAAAGTTTAGCCCATAAAGTAATCCAAAAATAGAATCCCTCCCCTTCTTAGTCCTAGGCAACCGCAAAATAAAGTGCATAGAAATGTCAATCCAAGTTCTTTTTAAGAATAGCACGCAAAAGTGTTCTCAAAGTTCTATTTACAACTTCAGTTTGTCCATCCGTTTGAGGATGACAAGTAGTAGATTACAACAATATTGAGCAAAGTTTAGCCCATAAAGTAATCCAAAAATAGAATCCCTCCCTTCTTAGTCCTAGGCAACCCCAAAATAAAGTCCATAGAAATGTCAATCCAAGTTCTTTTTAAGAATAGCACGCAAATATTGAGCAAAGTTCTATTTTCAACTTCAGTTTGTCCATCCGTTTGAGGATGACAAGTAGTAGATTACAACAATATGGAGCAAAGTTTAGCCCATAAAGTAATCCAAAAATAGAATCCCTCCCCTTCTTAGTCCTAGGCAACCCCAAAATAAAGTCCATAGAAATGTCAATCTAAGTTCTTTTAAGAATAGCACGCACAAGTGTTTCCAAAGTTCTATTTACAACTTCAGTTTTTCCATCCGTTTGGGGATGACAAGTAGTAGATTACAACAATATTGAGCAAAGTTTAGCCCATATAAGTTCTATTGACCACTTCAGTTTGTCCATCCGTTTGAGGATGACAAATAGTAGATTACAACAATATTGAGCAAAGTTTAGCCCATAAAGTAATCCAAAAATAGAATCCCTCCCCTTCTTAGTCCTAGGCAACCCTAAAATAAAGTCCATAGAAATGTCAATCCAAGTTCTTTTTAATAATATCACGCAAAAGTGTTCTCAAAGTTCTATTTACAACTTCAGTTTGTCCATCCGTTTGAGGATGACAAGTAGTAGATTACAACAATATTGAGCAAAGTTTAGCCCATAAAGTAATCCAAAAATAGAATCCCTCACCTTCTTAGTCCTAGGCAACCCCAAAATAAAGTCCATAGAAATGTCAGTCCAAGTTCTTTTAAGAATAGCACGCAAAAGTGTTTTAAGAATAGCACGCAAAAGTGTTCTCAAAGTTCTATTTACAACTTCAGTTTGTCCATCCGTTTGAGGATGACAAGTAGTAGATTACAACAATATTGAGCAAAGTTTAGCCCAGAAAGTAATCCAAAAATAGAATCCCTCCCTTCTTTTAAGAATAGCACGCAAAAGTGTTCCCAAAGTTCTATTGACAACTTCAGTTTGTCCATCTGTTTGAGGATGACAAGTAGTAGATTACAACAATATTGAGCAAAGTTTAGCCCATAAAGTAATCCAAAAATAGAATCCCTCACCTTCTTAGTCCTAGGCAACCCCAAAATAAAGTCCATAGAAATGTCAGTCCAAGTTCTTTTAAGAATAGTACGCAAAAGTGTTTTAAGAATAGCACGCAAAAGTGTTCTCAAAGTTCTATTTACAACTTCAGTTTGTCCATCCGTTTGAGGATGACAAGTAGTAGATTACAACAATATTGAGCAAAGTTTAGCCCATAAAGTAATCCAAAAATAGAATCCCTCCCCTTCTTTTTCCTAGGCAACCCCAAAATAAAGTGCATAGAAATGTCAATCCAAGTTCTTTTTAAGATTAGCACGCAAAAGTGTTCTCAAAGTTCTATTTACAACTTCAGTTTGTCCATCCGTTTGAGGATGACAAGTAGTAGATTACAACAATATTGAGCAAAGGTTAGCCCATAAAGTAATCCAAAAATAGAATCCCTCCCCTTCTTAGTCCTAGGCAACCCCAAAATAAAGTGCATAGAAATGTCAATCCAAGTTCTTTTTAATAATAGCACGCAAAAGTGTTTCCAAAGTTCTATTTACAACTTCAGTTTGTCCATCCGTTTGAGGATGACAAGTAGTAGATTACAACAATATGGAGCAAAGTTTTGTTAGAGTAGGTGCACGTCGAGCCAAGTGTTGGCCGACTGTTCACGATGAAACTCTTTGTATAAACGATCTTTATTTTAATAATATTTCAATTTATTAATTTGGCGCATCTTTATCTTTATACCCATGCTTGTTGCATAGATAAAGTCCTTGAATATACAAATAGTAGAAAGAATATGAGATGCTCATATGATGAGTATCATGAAACTCATATTTGGAATATTGTATATTCTAAACCGTTCCTAGTCGATTCAGCCGCCACTAAGAAGGATAAAGGCCGCTCGAGTTAGAGACTAGTATCTGCGATGTGAGTACCATGTTTCATTGGTAGGGGACATTGTGATGTCCGAGCATGCAGATAGGTGCTCCTGGTAGAGTGCACTGAACAACCCTCTATAAAGGACTTTCCAAGTGGTTCTCACTTATCGAGTGGAAACGTCCTAGTTTATGGTTGTACACCATTAGTCCTTATGACCCGGGACAACATTGAGACTCTATGTGCTAGCGTTTCACTTTGACTTGTTTACCGACTCTTTTGGGGTCATTAGGTGGCAAGATTGGGTGTTACGGCGAAACATATAGGAGTCGATGCATTGTAGTCGGGGATTCACCGCTTACCTACGGGTATGGATATCCTATGTGTTTTTCATGTATGTGTGGGTTGAAATCTCTGATCAGAGTATGGTGGTAATTATGAAAGGGGTTTCATAGATTACACCATCGATGCAACCACGACATGACACATAGTATCGATTCATTGACAACTCTCGATAAACCAATAGTTGTCGAATCGGTCGGGATATATGAGCTGAAGGGACCGTACTGTACGCTAACCATAATTGAATGGTTCTTGCAGGCACTATCATGTGATACCTAGGGAATCACGTAAGCGATGCTGCTAGGCGTTTAACGTGATTGGTTGGGTACTATCAGACTTGAGTTCTGACGTTCTTACTATCAAGGAGTTGATAAGTAAGAATGGAGCAATTGGGGTATGCTCGTATAAGGACATGTTTAGTCCGAATCACATTGAGATGTGAACCCACGGCTAGTTGTATCAATGAACCATTGAGGGCCACACAAGTACTTGCTTAGTAAATCCCGAAGAGAAGTAAAATAGTTCAATGTGTTGAACGGCTTATAAATGTGTTTATAAGCGTAAAGAAAATTAGAAGTATGACTTCTATGAGAGAAATATAAATTTTAATTTATGGAAGTGTTCCTAAGATTAAAATTTGGCCAAGTAAATAATGTAGTTGAAAATTGTGATTTTCATAAACATTGTTGTGGACTAAATTAAATTAATTCAAGTGTTGAATTAATTAAACACTAGTGGACCTAGTAGAGTCTAAATAATTAAATTAATTCAAGTGTTGAATTAATTAAATAATATTGAGTCTTGTAGAGCTCAATTTAAATAATTATTTAACTAGTGGGACTTGAGTAAAATCAAGTAATATTTAATTTATCTCAAATGTGTTTGAGATAATAAAATTTAGTCTATGGTTTTTAATGTGTTAAAAACCATATATTATATAAGTGAGACATGTAGGGATTGCATGCTTGGGAGGTGAAGAGCCTTGATTACTTTTTATTAAAATATTCAAAAGGCATGCAACTTTTGAGGGAACAACTTTTGTAACACCCAAGGCTAATCTTCCCACACACACTCTCACCTCTTGGCCGAATCTAGGGGAAGAAATTCTCTCAACTTTTCTTCTCTTTTGTTCTTCATTTTCTTGGAGCAAAAACATTCTCTTTGAAAAATCCTCTTGCTTTTCTAGTGCAAAGTAAGAGGGGATTTACATAGCCAAGTGGTGGGCCTTATTCTTGAAGGGAAAAGAAGGAGCTTGTAGATCTTTCAACCAAGAAGAGCTAAAGTATTTAAACTTTAGTTGGTGCCATTCATCAACTCTAAGGAGTTGATAGGTAAATCACTTGAACACCCTATGTATGGTTTTCATTGTTTTGTAAATATTGCACAAAATATAAGAAGGGGCCGAAATTTTCTTGATAAAATTTTAATTTTTCGCTTCCGTTGCGTTTCCGGCCCCCGTAACCGGTCCGCTAACAAGTGGTATCCGAGCTAAGGTTGCGGTTTTTGTGCTATATTTACGTAATATTGTATTGAGATCGATTTCTAACCGCTTGAGAATTTTTGTGCATAGATTCAAGAGGGCCGAAAATTTTATGTCAAAAAAAAAAAAAAAAAAAAAAATTTCGGGCAGCATGTTGCTGCCCGAGGGCTGCCCGAGCTGCCCGGAAATTTCGGGCAGCAAAGGGCAGCCCGAGGGGGCTGCCCGAAACTTCCAGTTTTTAATAAAAAAAAAAAAAATTTTTTTGTTGCCGGAATCCGGCGACGGAGCTCCGGCGACGGCGATGACGGCTAGGGTTTCCAAAAGATGTTTTGGATAATCTTAGTGTCATGGGCCTTGAGATGTTGGGCCATTGGATGGACAACATATTTTGTAAATTTTAAATGGGCCAAAGTATTTTTGTGAAAATGAGTTTTGGGCCCTTAAGTTTAAATTTACAATTGTTGCACATATTTTCTCATAAAATAAATAGTTGAAGTGAGACTTTAATTATTTATAGTAAATTGTGATTTACAAGAAATTCGATTATAAATAAATTAATTTGAAAGTAAACAAAGGTGTTTGTATACTTTGTTAATTTAATTTATAATTGTGGCGGTTGGTGATTGGATCAAGATATATAATATTGGATCAATTAATTATAGTAATAATTAATTGATGGTGTATGATATGTGATATTATGCATGAAAGATGATCAAAAGCCCGAGCCCAATTTGCTAGGTGTATGCTAGGATATTTGTGTTGTATGATTGTAATAATTATCAATTTATAAAGTGGGCTTGGTTTATGGCCCGTTCCCACCCCCCATGAGATGTATCCCTATGTGCCATGGATATTTAATTGTAAATATTAGAATAGGGGAAGATCAAGATTGGAAGATGGTGGCCTTGGTGATTATGAAGATCGAAGACATGTAATATTGGATGCTAATGTAATAATTTAGTTGCATTGCATCCCTGCATTTACCCTAGGATTGGACCTAGGCCCGTGTTTGGCTCACACGGGCCATTAGTTTTGGGGCAATTGATCATCCTTGTACTGTTTTCTATTTATAATATATGCATGATATGTTATAAATAATGAGTATGTGCGTTATTATTATTATAATAACAAAGTTGCATGAATCCGGCAAACATACGATCAAACATGGCGAGCTTTTAAAATAAAATTAATGATGAGACCTTTCAAAATTAAAAACCCTCATTTTGAATAAGATTCAAAATTAATATCAAGTCCGAAAAGGGGAATTATAAATTTGTTTATAATTTCCTTGTCTTCCATCGACAATGGATGCATGATGAACGCTACCCGTACTCGGGGCTCGGCTCATATTATTGGGGGAGCCTTGGGTGCCGGAAAGCTGTGACATCTATTGACATTGTGATGTGAACTACGTGGAACTCCCATGATTTCGGCTCATATTATTGAGGGAACTCATGGCGACCGTCCATTAAGGTTCAATATCGATGGGTTAGGCTTGACACGTAAAGATGAACGACGTCATATTATTGGGTCCTAATCAAACGTGAGACAAAAGTATACGTAGAGGGTTGCATGGCGATGCAATTGGAAACTACCTTTTAGGAATTGTGATGGCCGATATTATTCGGGATCACAATTCGCTAATTGGACCTTACGTACCTTCTGAGGAAAGTGTTTCCCGTTTTCACTAGAGGGTAGTGAAAATGTCAAAACAGTGGGAGCGATTATTTATAAAGTAAAAGTCCAAACTTTATATCTTATTAAATATTTTAAAATAGTCATTAACATTTATCTGTTTTACTTTTCAGTACAATCTTTGACATGTCATCAATTCGCAACCCGTTTTCGGTCATTCTCGAAAAACACATTCTAACCGGACCAAACTATATCACTTGGCTAAGAAATTTAAAGATTGTCCTAAACTCGGAGAAGATCGCATATACACTTACTGAGGCGCCCCCTGCTGAGGCTCCTATAGGCTGCACTCCTGAGGAATTGCAGACCTACAAGGATTGGTGCGACCATGACTTGAAGGCGAAGTGTTATATGCAGGCTTCGATGAACGATGAGCTGCAAAGGCGATTCGAGGATGCTAAGAATGCTGCTGACATTCATATGCACCTCAAGGAGCTCTTCGGTGAGCAGACTCGGCCTTTGAGGCATGCCACAGTGAAGGAGCTCATCACTTTACGCATGCGAGATGGGACTTCGGTCCATGAGCATGGCCTAAAGTTGATTGGACTCGTGGACAAGCTCGTAGGCATGGATTTGATCTTGCCATCGGAGTTGACCACGGATGTGTTGCTGTTGTCACTGCCCAGCTCTTTCGATCCTTTTGTCGTGAACTTCAACATGAACAAGCTTGAGCCCAGCCTTGAAGAGTTGGTGAACATGCTTGTGACCTTTGAGTCCACGATCAAGAAGGAGAAGCAGGTTCTTTTTGTGGGCTCTTCATCTGGCACGAAGACCGGTCCACCTGGGAAGGGAAAGAAGCGTTCTTTCCAGCGTACCAAGAAGAGCGAGCCCTTGAAGAGGCAGACTTCGAGTCCCGTAGTGGCAGCCGCGCCAGTGAAGGCTGAAAAGACTGTTGACATCTGTCACCACTGCAAGAAGCCTGGACATTGGAGGCGTAACTGCAGGGAATATCTTGCGCAGAAGGGTTCTGCCAAAGGTATGTTCTTTATTGAAGTAAATATCTCGATTAACTCTACTTCTTGGGTATTGGATACCGGCTGTGGCTCACATCTCTGTAACGATTTGCAGGTGATGGGAAGAAGTAGAAGGCTCCGAGAGGGTGAGACCTTCTTAAGGATGGGCAATGGAGCAAGAGTTGCTGCCAAGGCCATAGGAGATGTTTGTTTAATTTTGAACAATGATTTTAAGTTTGTATTAAGAGATGTTTTATTTGTACCAGACTTGATTAAAAACATTATTTCCATTCCTATGCTTGATATTGATGGATATTCTTGTTTATTTGGCAAAGGTGTTTGCAATATTTACAAGAATGAATGTTTAGTTGGTACCGGTGAACTTGAAAACAATCTCTACACCTTAAAATTAAAAGATATTCCACTTAACAATGTCCAAACGATAACAACAACAAATAAGCGCAAACAAGATACTCTTAATTCGGCACAATTATGGCATGCTCGATTAGGTCATATATCCCTAAGAAGGATGAACAAGTTAGTGGGAGTTGGCATGTTTGATATGTCCGATATTAATGCTCTCACGACTTGTGAATCCTGTCTAAAAGGAAAGATGACCAAAATTCCCTTTAAGGGCCATGCGGAGCGAGCCAAAGGGTTATTAGATTTGATCCATACCGATGTGTGCGGTCCGCTTAGCATCACCACTAAGCATGGACATGCCTACTTCATCACCTTTACCGATGACCATTCGAGGTATGGGTATGTGTATTTAATGAAATACAAGTCTGAAGCCTTTGAAAGGTTCAAAGAATTCAGAAGTGAAGTAGAGAAGCAATTGGGACGAAGCATCAAGACACTTCGATCGGATCGAGGTGGTGAGTACTTGAGTGCCGAGTTCCAAGAGTATCTTAGAGAGAATGGGATTCTCTCGCAGTGGACTCCGCCCGCTACACCGCAGTTGAATGGTGTTTCGGAGCGTCGTAACCGGACTTTGATGGACATGGTTCGGTCTATGATGGGGTTCACAGAGTTGCCGCCATCCTTTTGGGGATATGCGCTTGAAACAGCGGCAATGTTGTTGAACAATGTCCATACAAAGGCAGTTGACAAGACTCCATATGAGATATGGATGGGTAAGCCTCCCAAGTATTCTTATCTAAGAATATGGGGGTGTCCTGCTTATGTGAAGCAGACAGTGGGAGATAAATTGGATAGTCGATCCATTTTATGCTACTTTGTGGGATATCCAAAGAATTCAATTGGATATTACTTCTATCATCCCCAAGAAACAAAGGTGTTTGTTTCTAGGAACGCAACCTTTTGGAAAAGGAATTTCTATTGGATAGAAAAGGCGAGATGATAGAACTCGAAGAGGTTCGAGAGACACCCACAGTTGTAAAACCCACACCCGAGAAGCCAAGTGAGGAGATACAAGCTCCTAGAAGAACCGAGAGAGTCTCGAGACCACCTGTGAGGTATGGTCTGCTTCTTGAAGAGGGCCATGATGAGCCTAATCTTGGATGTGATCCAAGGACCTTCAAGGAAGCGTTATCTGATGCCGATTCATCCAAATGGCTTGAAGCAATGGAATCTGAGATGAATTCCATGCATTCGAACCAAGTGTGGAATCTCGTGGATCCACCTGAGGGAATTGTTCCCATAGGGTGTAAATGGATTTACAAGAGGAAACTTGGGGCGGATGGGAAGGTATTGACCTTCAAGGCGCGACTGGTAGCAAAAGGGTATACTCAAAGGCAAGGTGTTGACTATGAGGAAACCTTTTCTCCAGTTGCGATGTTCAAGTCCATTAGGATTTTGCTAGCCATAGCTGCATGGTATGACTATGAGATATGGCAGATGGATGTCAAGACTGCCTTCCTTAATGGGGATATTAAGGAAGAGATTTACATGTCTCAACCTGAAGGGTTTACATCTATCGGAAGTGAGCATATGGTATGCAAACTTCAAAGATCTATTTATGGTCTTAAGCAGGCATCTAGGAGCTGGAACCTCAGATTCGATAGTACAATCAAAGAGTTTGGTTTTACTAAGAATCCTGAGGAACCCTGTGTGTATAAGAAGGTCAGTGGGAGTGCTGTGACATTCCTAGTTCTTTATGTTGATGACATTCTACTCATTGGGAATGATGTAGGAATGTTGCAATCAACAAAGATATGGTTAGCAAGTAAGTTCTCAATGCAGGACTTGGGTGAAGCATCTTTTGTATTGGGAATACAGATCTATAGAGATAGATCAAAAAGATTGCTTGGTCTCACCCAGTCCACATACATTGATACCATCGTGAAGCGGTTCTCGATGGATGAGTCCAAGAGAGGACATCTACCAATGTGTCATGGCGTGTCCCTATCCAAGTCTATGTCTCCCAAGACTGATGCAGAGATAGCGGCGATGACACGAATTCCGTATGCTTCGGCTATTGGTAGTATCATGTATGGGATGATATCTACACGTCCTGACGTGGCATTTGCACTAAGTGTAGTGAGTAGATATCAATCCAACCCCGGTCTTCCACACTGGAAAGCTGTGAAAGACATCCTCAAGTATTTGAGAAGGACCAATAAGCTGTTCTTGGTCTATGGGGGTGGAGAACTGAAATTGGAAGGCTATACCGACTCTAGCTTCCAAAGCGATGTTGATGACTCGAAGTCAACCTCCGGATTCATATTCATGCTCAATGGTGGTGCTGTCTCTTGGAAGAGTTCCAAGCAAGACAGTACTGCGGATTCCACCACTGAGGCAGAATACATTGCTGCATCGGCTGCAGCAAAGGAGGCTGTTTGGATTAGGAATTTCGTCCAAGAGTTGGGCGTCATTCCAAATGGAGTTGCTCCTATCCCGGTGATGTGCGACAACACGGGAGCCATAGCTCAGGCGAAGGAGCCAAGGTCTCATCAGAAGTCCAAACACGTATTGAGAAAGTACCACATCCTCAGAGAGATCGTGGAAAGAGGAGATGTCGTGATTGACAAAGTCGGCTCCGCAGATAATGTTGCTGATCCACTAACTAAGCCTTTACCAGGACCATCGTTCGAGAAGCATCGCGAATCAATGGGTCTAAAGTATATAGGTAGTTGGCTCTAGTGCAAGTGGGAGATTGTTAGAGTAGGTGCACGTCGAGCCAAGTGTTGGCCGACTGTTCACGATGAAACTCTTTGTATAAACGATCTTTATTTTAATAATATTTCAATTTATTAATTTGGCGCATCTTTATCTTTATACCCATGCTTGTTGCATAGATAAAGTCCTTGAATATACAAATAGTAGAAAGAATATGAGATGCTCATATGATGAGTATCATGAAACTCATATTTGGAATACTGTATATTCTAAACCGTTCCTAGTCGATTCAGCCGCCACTAAGAAGGATAAAGGCCGCTCGAGTTAGAGACTAGTATCTGCGATGTGAGTACCATGTTTCATTGGTAGGGGACATTGTGATGTCCGAGCATGCAGATAGGTGCTCCTGGTAGAGTGCACTGAACAACCCTCTATAAAGGACTTTCCAAGTGGTTCTCACTTATCGAGTGGAAACGTCCTAGTTTATGGTTGTACACCATTAGTCCTTATGACCCGGGACAACATTGAGACTCTATGTGCTAGCGTTTCACTTTGACTTGTTTACCGACTCTTTTGGGGTCATTAGGTGGCAAGATTGGGTGTTACGGCGAAACATATAGGAGTCGATGCATTGTAGTCGGGGATTCACCGCTTACCTACGGGTATGGATATCCTATGTGTTTTTCATGTATGTGTGGGTTGAAATCTCTGATCAGAGTATGGTGGTAATTATGAAAGGGGTTTCATAGATTACACCATCGATGCAACCACGACATGACACATAGTATCGATTCATTGACAACTCTCGATAAACCAAGAGTTGTCGAATCGGTCGGGATATATGAGCTGAAGGGACCGTACTGTACGCTAACCATAATTGAATGGTTCTTGCAGGCACTATCATGTGATACCTAGGGAATCACGTAAGCGATGCTGCTAGGCGTTTAACGTGATTGGTTGGGTACTATCAGACTTGAGTTCTGACGTTCTTACTATCAAGGAGTTGATAAGTAAGAATGGAGCAATTGGGGTATGCTCGTATAAGGACATGTTTAGTCCGAATCACATTGAGATGTGAACCCACGGCTAGTTGTATCAATGAACCATTGAGGGCCACACAAGTACTTGCTTAGTAAATCCCGAAGAGAAGTAAAATAGTTCAATGTGTTGAACGGCTTATAAATGTGTTTATAAGCGTAAAGAAAATTAGAAGTATGACTTCTATGAGAGAAATATAAATTTTAATTTATGGAAGTGTTCCTAAGATTAAAATTTGGCCAAGTAAATAATGTAGTTGAAAATTGTGATTTTCATAAACATTGTTGTGGACTAAATTAAATTAATTCAAGTGTTGAATTAATTAAACACTAGTGGACCTAGTAGAGTCTAAATAATTAAATTAATTCAAGTGTTGAATTAATTAAATAATATTGAGTCTTGTAGAGCTCAATTTAAATAATTATTTAACTAGTGGGACTTGAGTAAAATCAAGTAATATTTAATTTATCTCAAATGTGTTTGAGATAATAAAATTTAGTCTATGGTTTTTAATGTGTTAAAAACCATATATTATATAAGTGAGACATGTAGGGATTGCATGCTTGGGAGGTGAAGAGCCTTGATTACTTTTTATTAAAATATTCAAAAGGCATGCAACTTTTGAGGGAACAACTTTTGTAACACCCAAGGCTAATCTTCCCACACACACTCTCACCTCTTGGCCGAATCTAGGGGAAGAAATTCTCTCAACTTTTCTTCTCTTTTGTTCTTCATTTTCTTGGAGCAAAAACATTCTCTTTGAAAAATCCTCTTGCTTTTCTAGTGCAAAGTAAGAGGGGATTTACATAGCCAAGTGGTGGGCCTTATTCTTGAAGGGAAAAGAAGGAGCTTGTAGATCTTTCAACCAAGAAGAGCTAAAGTATTTAAACTTTAGTTGGTGCCATTCATCAACTCTAAGGAGTTGATAGGTAAATCACTTGAACACCCTATGTATGGTTTTCATTGTTTTGTAAATATTGCACAAAATATAAGAAGGGGCCGAAATTTTCTTGATAAAATTTTAATTTTTCGCTTCCGTTGCGTTTCCGGCCCCCGTAACCGGTCCGCTAACAAGTTTAGCCCATAAAGTAATCCAAAAATAGAATCCCTCCCCTTCTTAGTCCTAGGCAACCCCAAAATAAAGTCCATAGAAATGTCAATCCAAGTTCTTTTTAAGAATAGCACGCAAAAGTGTTCTCAAAGTTCTATTTACAACTTCAGTTTGTCCATCCGTTTGAGGATGACAAGTAGTAGATTACAACAATATTGAGCAAAGTTTAGCCCATAAAGTAATCCAAAAATAGAATCCCTCCCCTTCTTAGTCCTAGGCAACCCCAAAATAAGGTCCATAGAAATGTCAATCCAAGTTCTTTTTAAGAATAGCACGCAAAAGCGTTCCCAAAGTTCTATTTACAACTTCAGTTTGTCCATCCGTTTGAGGATGACAAGTAGTAGATTACAACAATATTGAGCAAAGTTTAGCCCATATAAGTTCTATTGACAACTTCAGTTTGTCTATCCGTTTGAGGATGACAAGTAGTAGATTACAACAATATTGAGCAAAGTTTAGCCCATAAAGTAATCCAAAAATAGAATCCCTCCACTTCTTAGTCCTAGGCAACCCCAAAATAAAGTCCATAGAAATGTCAATCCAAGTTCTTTTTAAGAATAGCACGCAAAAGTGTTCCCAAAGTTCTATTTACAACTTCAGTTTGTCCATCCGTTTGAGGATGACAAGTAGTAGATTACAACAATATTGAGCAAAGTTTAGCCCATAAAGTAATCCAAAAATAGAATCCCTCCCTTCTTAGTCCTAGGCAACCCCAAAATAAAGTCCATAGAAATGTCAATCCAAGTTCTTTTTAAGAATAGCACGCAAATATTGAGCAAAGTTCTATTTTCAACTTCAGTTTGTCCATCCGTTTGAGGATGACAAGTAGTAGATTACAACAATATGGAGCAAAGTTTAGCCCATAAAGTAATCCAAAAATAGAATCCCTCCCCTTCTTAGTCCTAGGAAACCCCAAAATAAAGTCCATAGAAATGTCAATCCAAGTTCTTTTAAGAATAGCACGCACAAGTGTTCCCAAAGTTCTATTTACAACTTCAGTTTGTCCATCTGTTTGGGGATGACAAGTAGTAGATTACAACAATATTGAGCAAAGTTTAGCCCATATAAGTTCTATTGACAACTTCAGTTTGTCCATCCGTTTGAGGATGACAAATAGTAGATTACAACAATATTGAGCAAAGTTTAGCCCATAAAGTAATCCAAAAATAGAATCCCTCCCCTTCTTAGTCCTAGGCAACCCTAAAATAAAGTCCATAGAAATGTCAATCCAAGTTCTTTTTAATAATATCACGCAAAAGTGTTCTCAAAGTTCTATTTACAACTTCAGTTTGTCCATCCGTTTGAGGATGACAAGTAGTAGATTACAACAATATTGAGCAAAGTTTAGCCCATAAAGTAATCCAAAAATAGAATCCCTCACCTTCTTAGTCCTAGGCAACCCCAAAATAAAGTGCATAGAAATGTCAATCCAAGTTCTTTTTAAGAATAGCACGCAAAAGTGTTCCCAAAGTTCTATTTACAACTTCAGTTTGTGCATCCGTTTGAGGATGACAAGTAGTAGATTACAACAATATTGAGCAAAGTTTAGCCCATAAAGTAAACCAAAAATAGAATCCCTCCCCTTCTTAGTCCTAGGCAACCCCAAAATAAAGTCCATAGAAATGTCAATCCAAGTTCTTTTTAAGAATAGCACGCAAAAGTGTTCCCAAAGTTCTATTAACAACTTCAGTTTGTCCATCCGTTTGAGGATGACAAGTAGTAGATTACAACGATATTGAGCAAAGTTTAGCCCATAAAGTAATCCAAAAATAGAATCCCTCCCATTCTTAGTCCTAGGCAACCCCAAAATAAAGTGCATAGAAATGTCAATTCAAGTTCTTTTTAAGAATAGCACGCAAAAGTGTTCCCAAAGTTCTATTTACAACTTCAATTTGTTCATCCGTTTGAGGATGACAAGTAGTAGATTACAACTTTATTGTGCAAAGTTTAGCCCATAAAGTTGTAATGCCCGGAACAATGATTGACATATACGAATATGTTGTGAAGATTGTACATAACCATAAGAAATAAGAAACGATATCATATATGATTTTCAGTATGATTATGACTTGTTGAGACCGAAGTATTGTATTGGATTATGATTGAGAATATGATAGTGTTGATATCTATTGAGAATTAGATTGACCGGCATCGAGAATATTGGAGTATTTATATTTCGGTGAGACCGGAAGGACCGAACCGAGATCGGAACGTACGATCAGAGTTCGCACCGTCCGTTCGGAGTTCGGAGCGTCCGAGCCAGGTGGCTGGACACATGGATGGCATGCAATAGTTCGGATCGACCGATCGTAGTTCGGATCATCCGAGACAGTTGGCTAGAGACGTGGAAGACATGCAGGATTCGGAACGTACGAAGTAAGTTCGGAGCGTCCGAAGGGTGTCAGATCGGAGCGTCCGAAGTGGATCGGATCTTCCGATCATTGTCTATAAATAGAGGCGAGGTTTCGTTAGATTTGAAAGCATTAGAAACATTTCTTAGAAGTGTTAAGAATCATTCCTATTGCAGATTCATCTTCACGACTGTAACAGCAATTCTACGACGGAAGGTATACTACATGCTTTGTTTTGGGGAATCACGACTCAAATGAGATCACATTTGAGTTTCCCAACTAAAATCACATACGAGTTTTATTGTTTATATCTTGATATAGGTATTATTATAGATTTGTTTATATGCAAATCTCGTTATGCTTAGTTTACAGATCATGTTACATTGCATTAGATGTTTATTAGAACTTGTATTCAATTCCTATTATGCTTTGTTTACAGATCATGTTACATTGCATTAGATGATTATGCTTGTTTACAGATTTTGTATTCATGCATTAAGATAGGACAGTCTGGAGATCAGGCAGACTTCTAGACGTTCGGTTCTATCCCAGCTTAGGGGAAGATCACCCCCCTATTGTAGACGTGGATACAGATCAGGCCGAAGTCTAGGAATAAGACGTACCGTCACCCCGATTGGGAGGGTAGGTGATAGATCGTCTTATTCACACCGGGATCCCTAGAGTTTTAGTCGAGTCGCATCTAGACATGATTAGGCTCGCATTTCATGATTTTATATGAATGACATTCATATCAGCATGTTTCATGTTTTATAGTATTTATATGCATGTTCACATGTTTATACTGGGATTTGTTCTCACCGGTTTTCCGGCTGTTGTTATGTCTGTATGTGTGCATAACAACAGGTGGGGCAGGATTTGGGTCGAGACAGAGATGATCGTGTTAGCGTGGAAATCTCGGGCCTAGCAGATGGACCAGTAGTTGTCTGTTATTATGTACTGTCTTTTATTACTGGTTAAGGAAAACATACAGAATAATACATGTATTTGATGTTTGTATGTTGTATTTAAATAAAGAACTCATGCTCGTTTGTTTACATTAGATTTAAGGTAAAAAGCGAAAAATTGACCCACGTTTTTAATAACAATCCATTTAATCCCAAGAAAAAGAATTAGAGCCCGGGTCCCCACAACAGGTGGTATCAGAGCCGATAGTTCCGTTAGACTGAAATAGGATAGAATGAGAGGGGTAGATCGAGTCTTCTTCCTTGCTTGATGATGTGCTAGCATGATTATTGCTTTCTTATTACATGTTGTTTGGTATTTGATTAATTTCAGCATGTGATTGACTGAATCAGAACCGATTCTAGATCAGAGGTAACTTACTAGATGATGGCTGAGACAGTTGTATATCTTGTTTACTAATCAGTTGGATTATTAGATATGCCTCCTAGAAGAGCAGCCGTACCTCTACGATCAGCAGCGCCAGAGCAGGGGAGTACATCCGGAGATCCTATGGATGTTACGGCGACCCCTATGGAGACGTTGCTGAAGCGATTCCAATCTTTTCGACCTCCCACTTTAAAAGGTACCGAGAATGCCATCGAGTGCGAAAGTTGGCTTGAAGATATTGAGATGCTATTCGACTCGTTGGAGTACAGTGATGAGAAGAGGATCAAGCTAATTGGCCATCAATTGCAAGATATAGCAAAGAATTGGTGGTTGAACATTAGGAGAGCTTTAGAGCAGCGGGGTACCGAAATTTCTTGGAAGGTATTCAAAACCGAGTTTTATCAGCGATTCTTCCCTGTATCCTACCGTAAAGATAAAGGCGCTGAATTCGCAAACCTGAGGCAAGGACCATTGAACATTGAGGAGTACGTTGCTAAATTCTCTTCTTTGCTTCGTTTTGCACCCCATGTTTCAGGAAATGACGAGGCCATGGCGGATCAGTTTATAAATGGCCTGAATCCAGATATCTTTACGTTAGTCAATACTGGGAGACCCGATAACTTCTCGGATGCATTGAATCGTGCCAAAGGAGCTGAAGCAGGATTGCTTAGACAACGGAGTGCTCCGTATGTTGCACCAAGTCCAAGACCGCCACTACCTCCATCCCAAGTTCCTCCTCCTCGAGTCGAAAGTGGTGGTAGTGGTAGTGGACGCAAAGAACAGCTGAAGGCGAAGGGGAAACAGTTTAAAAGACCAGGGAGCAGTTCATCGAGCTCCAGCGGATCAAAACAGAGTGGTTTTGATCAAAGTTCAAGGTTTATCGGTGGTTATTGCAGTTCCTGTGGAGGAAAGCATGCGACTGAACAGTGTCAAGGGGTGACAGGGAGATGCAACTATTGCAGGCAACCAGGGCATTTTGCCAAAGTCTGTCCACAGAGAGGTGTACAGCAAGGCCAGAGTGGAAGAGCATCCGGTTCAGTACCTCAGTTTGAGCGGCAGGCATCGTCGGTTCACTCTTTTCAGCCTCCACCAGCACCGACTCCACCCAGAGGCCGAGGTAGTCAGACTGTGACTCAACCTCCGAGGCAACAGGCCCAAGTGTTTGCGTTGACAGAGGAGCAAGCACAAGATGCACCAGATGATGTTATAGCAGGTAACTGTCTCCTTTATGGTTATCCTGCTTATATCTTGATAGATACAGGTGCATCGCATACATTCATCTCAGAACGATTTGCATTGTTGCATTCATTGCCTGTTGAGTCTTTGTTAGACGTTGTGTCTATTAATTCTCCGTTGGGAAGTGGATTAATATCTGTAACTACGGTTAGACATTGCATTCTACAGTTTGAGGGGCATGAGATTGACCTAGATTGTATAGTGTTGGGTCTAGCTGATTTTGATTGTATAGTCGGTATTGACATGCTAACGAAGTACAGAGCCACCGTGGATTGTTTCCACAAGATTGTCAGATTCAGACCCGAGATGACAGACGAGTGGAAATTCTACGGGAAGGGTTCCAGATCTCGGATTCCCTTGATTTCGGCTCTTACTATGAACAGACTGTTACAGAAAGGAGCGGATGGTTTCTTTGTTTATGCTGTAGATATGCAGAAGTCGAGCCCGGCATTGGCAGATCTGCCAGTAGTACGGGAATTTCCAGATATTTTTCCAGATGAGATCCCAGGATTACCTCCGGTTCGTGAGGTAGATTTCAGCATTGAACTTGCGCCAGGTACCGTACCTATTTCGAAAGCTCCATATAGGATGGCACCCATCGAACTCAAAGAATTGAAAGCACAATTAGAAGATCTTCTAGCCAAGGGATATATCAGACCTAGTGTATCTCCTTGGGGCGCTCCGGTGCTGTTCGTGCGAAAGAAAGATGGGTCGATGCGGTTGTGTATCGATTACCGGCAGTTGAACAAGGCAACGATCAAGAATAAATATCCTTTGCCTAGGATCGATGACCTATTTGATCAGTTGCAGGGATCCTCGGTCTATTCTAAGATTGATTTACGTTCTGGTTATCATCAGCTCAGAGTTCGAGATATAGACATACCAAAGACAGCGTTTCGAACCAGGTATGGACATTACGAATTTATTGTCATGCCTTTTGGTTTAACAAATGCTCCTGCGGTATTTATGGGCTTGATGAACCAAGTGTTTCAGAGATATCTAGATGAATTTGTGATTGTCTTCATTGATGACATTTTGGTGTATTCGAAGAACAGAAATGAGCATGCAGAGCATCTCAGAATTGTTTTGCAGACGTTGAGAAACGAGCGACTGTATGCTAAATTGTCAAAGTGTGAGTTTTGGTTGAATAGAGTTGTCTTCTTAGGACATATCATTTCTGGAGATGGTATTTCTGTTGATCCAAGTAAAGTGGAAGCTGTGATCAGTTGGTCGAGACCAACTTCTGTACCAGAAATACGCAGTTTCATGGGCTTAGCCGGATATTACAGAAGATTTATAAAAGATTTCTCCAGTATTGCAAAACCAATAACTCAATTAACACAAAAGAATGCACCATTTGTTTGGTCAGAGGAGTGTGAGTCTAGCTTTGTTGAATTGAAGAAAAGGCTGACCAGTGCTCCAGTATTGACGATACCTTCAGGTACAGGTGATTTTGTTGTATATTGTGATGCTTCTCATAGAGGTTTGGGATGTGTTCTTATGCAGCGAGGTCATGTAATCGCATACGCCTCGAGACAATTGAAGCCACATGAAGTTCGATATCCCATTCATGATCTTGAATTGGCGGCTATCGTGTTTGCATTAAAGATTTGGCGTCATTATCTCTATGGCGAGAAATTTGAGATCTTTTCCGATCACAAGAGCTTAAAGTACCTATTTTCTCAATCAGAATTGAATATGAGGCAACGTAGATGGCTAGATCTTCTGAAAGACTTTGACTGTGAAATCAAATATTATCCAGGAAAGTCAAATGCAGCAGCCGATGCCTTGAGTCGTAAGGTATGTTCTTTGTCCTTATCGACGATAGGTGTTAACAAGTTAGTTGAAAATTGCTGTACATCTGGATTAGAATTTGATACAGATAGTAAGCCACTACGACTCTTTACGATCCAAGTTGAGCCCAATTTGATTATGAGGATTAAGGAAGCACAAAGAACTGATCAGAATGTGCAAAGATCAATCCAAATGGTCAGATCAGGGCATGTATCAGAATATCAGGTACGAGATCATGTGTTGTACGTGAATAACCGTCTAGTTGTGCCAGATGTTGCAGATTTGAGACAGCAGATTCTGACGGAAGCACATTGTAGTCGGTTCAGCATCCATCCTGGTGGCAGAAAGATGTACAATGACTTGAAGACACAATTCTGGTGGAAACAAATGAAGTCAGACATTGCCGAATTTGTGTCTAAATGCTTGAACTGCCAACAGGTGAAGGCCGAGAGGAAGAAGCCGGGGGGTTTACTTCAGAGTTTATCCATTCCAGAATGGAAATGGGACCACATTTCCATGGATTTCGTGACGAAGTTACCTCGATCATCCAGAGGTTGCGATGCGATTTGGGTCATTATTGACAGATTGACCAAATCTGCTTGTTTCATCCCTTATAGAATGACGTATAGACAGGATCAGATGGCGGAGATTTATATTCGTGAGGTAGTCAGATTGCATGGAGTACCGAAGTCTATCGTATCAGATCGTGATCCACGATTCACTTCACACTTCTGGCACAGTTTACAGCAGGCGTTAGGTACGACCTTACACCTTAGCACTGCTTACCATCCTCAGACAGACGGACAGTCAGAACGGACTATCCAGACATTAGAGGATATGTTGAGAGCCGTCGTGCTAGATTTTGGCATTAGTTGGCAAGATTCCCTACCTCTTTGCGAATTCTCGTACAATAATGGCTATCAGACGAGCATTGAGATGGCACCGTTTGAAGCTTTGTATGGCAAGAGGTGCAGATCTCCGCTATATTGGGATGATGTTTCAGAAGTACCAGAACTTGGGCCAGATATGATTCGTGACATGACTGAGAAGGTAAAGATCATTCAGAAACGAATGAAGACAGCACAAGATCGACAAGCAAAGTACGCCAATATCAGACGTAGACCGTTAGTATTTGAGGCGGGAGATAGAGTGTTTTTAAAGATTTCTCCATTCAGAGGCGTTGTTCGATTTGGCAAACGCGGAAAACTCTCTCCTCGATACATTGGTCCTTACGAGATTCTTGAAAAGATTGGCGATCGAGCTTATCGACTTGCTCTTCCTCCTTCCTTATCCGGAATACATGACGTATTTCATGTATCAATGTTACGCAGATATATGCCAGATGTTTCTCATGTTATTCAACCGAACGAAGCTGAACTTGATCAAACCTTGAGCTATATAGAACGACCGATACAGATTCTTGATCGAAAGGACAAACAGCTCAGAACGAAGACCATTCCACTTGTGAAAGTTCAGTGGAGTCGACATGGCATTGAGGAAGCGACGTGGGAAACGGAAGAAAACATGAGGCAGAAACACCCCGAGTTATTTATATGATATGAGTATGTATTCAGTTTTAGATTATCAAACTGTTTTAAATAATTTGTATGATTACTTCAGTTCGAGGACGAACTTCTGTCTTAGAGGGGGAGAAATGTAATGCCCGGAACAATGATTGACATATACGAATATGTTGTGAAGATTGTACATAACCATAAGAAATAAGAAATGATATCATATATGATTTTCAGTATGATTATGACTTGTTGAGACCGAAGTATTGTATTGGATTATGATTGAGAATATGATAGTGTTGATATCTATTGAGAATTAGATTGACCGGCATCGAGAATATTGGAGTATTTATATTTCGGTGAGACCGGAAGGACCGAACCGAGATCGGAACGTACGATCAGAGTTCGCACCGTCCGTTCGGAGTTCGGAGCGTCCGAGCCAGGTGGCTGGACACATGGATGGCATGCAATAGTTCGGATCGACCGATCGTAGTTCGGATCATCCGAGACAGTTGGCTAGAGACGTGGAAGACATGCAGGATTCGGAACGTACGAAGTAAGTTCGGAGCGTCCGAAGGGTGTCAGATCGGAGCGTCCGAAGTGGATCGGATCTTCCGATCATTGTCTATAAATAGAGGCGAGGTTTCGTTAGATTTGAAAGCATTAGAAACATTTCTTAGAAGTGTTAAGAATCATTCCTATTGCAGATTCATCTTCACGACTGTAACAGCAATTCTACGACGGAAGGTATACTACATGCTTTGTTTTGGGGAATCACGACTCAAATGAGATCACATTTGAGTTTCCCAACTAAAATCACATACGAGTTTTATTGTTTATATCTTGATATAGGTATTATTATAGATTTGTTTATATGCAAATCTCGTTATGCTTTGTTTACAGATCATGTTACATTGCATTAGATGTTTATTAGAACTTGTATTCAATTCCTATTATGCTTTGTTTACAGATCATGTTACATTGCATTAGATGATTATGCTTGTTTACAGATTTTGTATTCATGCATTAAGATAGGACAGTCTGGAGATCAGGCAGACTTCTAGACGTTCGGTTCTATCCCAGCTTAGGGGAAGATCACCCCCCTATTGTAGACGTGGATACAGATCAGGCCGAAGTCTAGGAATAAGACGTACCGTCACCCCGATTGGGAGGGTAGGTGATAGATCGTCTTATTCACACCGGGATCCCTAGAGTTTTAGTCGAGTCGCATCTAGACATGATTAGGCTCGCATTTCATGATTTTATATGAATGACATTCATATCAGCATGTTTCATGTTTTATAGTATTTATATGCATGTTCACATGTTTATACTGGGATTTGTTCTCACCGGTTTTCCGGCTGTTGTTATGTCTGTATGTGTGCATAACAACAGGTGGGGCAGGATTTGGGTCGAGACAGAGATGATCGTGTTAGCGTGGAAATCTCGGGCCTAGCAGATGGACCAGTAGTTGTCTGTTATTATGTACTGTCTTTTATTACTGGTTAAGGAAAACATACAGAATAATACATGTATTTGATGTTTGTATGTTGTATTTAAATAAAGAACTCATGCTCGTTTGTTTACATTAGATTTAAGGTAAAAAGCGAAAAATTGACCCACGTTTTTAATAACAATCCATTTAATCCCAAGAAAAAGAATTAGAGCCCGGGTCCCCACAAAAGTAATCCAAAAATAGAATACCTCCCCTTCTTAGTCCTAGGCAACCCCAAAATAAAGTGCATAGAAATGTCAGTCCAAGTTCTTTTTAAGAATAGCACGCAAAAGTGTTCCCAAAGTTCTATTGACAACTTCAGTTTGTCCATCTGTTTGAGGATGACAAGTAGTAGATTACAACAATATTGAGCAAAGTTTAGCCATAAAGTAATCCAAAAATAGAATCCCTCCCCTTCTTAGTCCTAGGCTACCCCAAAATAAAGTCCATAGAAATGTCAATTCAAGTTCTTTTTATGAATAGCACGCAAAAGTGTTTCCAAAGTTCTATTTACAACTTCAGTTTGTCCATCCGTTTGAGGATGACAAGTAGTAGATTACAACAATATTGAGCAAAGTTTAGCCCAGAAAGTAATCCAAAAATAGAATCCCTCCCTTCTTTTAAGAATAGCACGCAATAGTGTTCCCAAAGTTCTATTGACAACTTCAGTTTGTCCATCTGTTTGAGGATGACAAGTAGTAGATTACAACAATATTGAGCAAAGTTTAGCCTATAAAGTAATCCAAAAATAGAATCCCTCACCTTCTTAGTCCTAGGCAACCCCAAAATAAAGTCCATAGAAATGTCAGTCCAAGTTCTTTTAAGAATAGCACGCAAAAGTGTTTTAAGAATAGCACGCAAAAGTGTTCTCAAAGTTCTATTTACAACTTCAGTTTGTCCATCCGTTTGAGGATGACAAGTAGTAGATTACAACAATATTGAGCAAAGTTTAGGCCATAAAGTAATCCAAAAATAGAATCCCTCCCCTTCTTTGTCCTAGGCAACCCCAAAATAAAGTGCATAGAAATGTCAATCCAAGTTCTTTTTAAGATTAGCACGCAAAAGTGTTCTCAAAGTTCTATTTACAACTTCAGTTTGTCCATCCGTTTGAGGATGACAAGTAGTAGATTACAACAATATTGAGCAAAGGTTAGCCCATAAAGTAATCTAAAAATAGAATCCCTCCCCTTCTTAGTCCTAGGCAACCCCAAAATAAAGTGCATAGAAATGTCAATCCAAGTTCTTTTTAAGAATAGCACGCAAAAGTGTTCTCAAAGTTCTATTTACAACTTCAGTTTGTCCATCCGTTTGAGGATGACAAGTAGTAGATTACAACAATGTTGAGCAAAGTTTAGCCCATAAAGTAATCCAAAAATAGAATCCCTCCCCTTCTTAGTCCTAGGCAACCCCAAAATAAGGTCCATAGAAATGTCAATCCAAGTTCTTTTTAAGAATAGCACGCAAAAGTGTTCCCAAAGTTCTATTTACAACTTCAGTTTGTCCATCCGTTTGAGGATGACAAGTAGTAGATTACAACAATATTGAGCAAAGTTTAGCCCATATAAGTTCTATTGACAACTTCAGTTTGTCTATCCGTTTGAGGATGACAAGTAGTAGATTACAACAATATTGAGCAAAGTTTAGCCCATAAAGTAATCCAAAAATAGAATCCCTCCACTTCTTAGTCCTAGGCAACCCCAAAATAAAGTCCATAGAAATGTCAATCCAAGTTCTTTTTAAGAATAGCACGCAAAAGTGTTCCCAAAGTTCTATTTACGACTTCAGTTTGTCCATCCGTTTAAGGATGACAAGTAGTAGATTACAACAATATGGAGCAAAGTTTAGCCCATAAAGTAATCCAAAAATAGAATCCCTCCCCTTCTTAGTCCTAGGCAACCGCAAAATAAAGTGCATAGAAATGTCAATCCAAGTTCTTTTTAAGAATAGCACGCAAAAGTGTTCTCAAAGTTCTATTTACAACTTCAGTTTGTCCATCCGTTTAAGGATGACAAGTAGTAGATTACAACAATATTGAGCAAAGTTTAGCCCATAAAGTAATCCAAAAATAGAATCCCTCCCTTCTTAGTCCTAGGCAACCCCAAAATAAAGTCCATAGAAATGTCAATCCAAGTTCTTTTTAAGAATAGCACGCAAATATTGAGCAAAGTTCTATTTTCAACTTCAGTTTGTCCATCCGTTTGAGGATGACAAGTAGTAGATTACAACAATATGGAGCAAAGTTTATGATATGAATCTTGATACGAATAAATAGCAAACACGATTAAAAATAAATCGCACCCTCTATTCAATTACGATATTAAGATTCGTGTGTTTTTCCCGATCTTTTGAATCAAGTAATATGTGATATTCGCCTCTAAACTAGCAAGAGTTTAGCAACAAATAAACACGAGGATAAACAATCGAAAACTATACGAACCTTCGAAGAACTTTGCCTACGACAATCCGCACAAGCAACGATCGACAAACGCCACAAAGTTAAAAACTTTGATAAGTTTGATTTGATTTGACAAAGCTTGGCTTTGAAAAGTTGAGAGAAAATTCTCAAAAAGTTTTGATAAACTCAAAATAAAATATGTATTGTGTGTAATTTTTCGTCCAACATAGTCAATATATCAAAAGATACCATGCAATCTAGTCTCCCAAAATAATAAAACTCTAGAAAAGGAAACAAATCCGCGCAGAAAACAGAGGACACGGACCCCGTGCAGACGTCCGTAGACGGGTCCGTGTACATACTGTAAAACTCTTCAATCGGGATCAAGCGACACGGACCCCGTGCTCACCTCCGTGTACGGGTCCGTGAAGGCACTGTATTTGCCAACTTCAAAGGGCACGGACCCCGTGCCTGGGTCCGTCTCCAGGTCCGTGGAGCCACTGTAAAAACCCTCCCCAGCTTGTGAAGGACACGGACCCCGTGTGCAGGTCCGTGTACTGGTCCGTCCAGACTCGGTAAGCAACACCAATGTTTGAACGACTTTCCGTTGGCCTCCAAACGTACTCCGATGCATCGCGACCTCTTCAGGCTTACTCATGACTCCTTGTAGCGCCTCCTTGAATCTCTTTAGTCGACCCCTCGTGATTGGTCCCTCCGGCAACTGCAAAGGATCCCATGTTTTCCTTGGGACGTCCACGTTCGCATCAGTTTAGCCCATAAAGTAATCCAAAAATAGAATCCCTCCCCTTCTTAGTCCTAGGCAACCCCAAAATAAAGTCCATAGAAATGTCAATCCAAGTTCTTTTAAGAATAGCACGCACAAGTGTTCCCAAAGTTCTATTTACAACTTCAGTTTGTCCATCCGTTTGGGGATGACAAGTAGTAGATTACAACAATATTGAGCAAAGTTTAGCCCATATAAGTTCTATTGACAACTTCAGTTTGTCCATCCGTTTGAAGATGACAAATAGTAGATTACAACAATATTGAGCAAAGTTTAGCCCATAAAGTAATCCAAAAATAGAATCCCTCCCCTTCTTAGTCCTAGGCAACCCTAAAATAAAGTCCATAGAAATGTCAATCCAAGTTCTTTTTAATAATATCACGCAAAAGTGTTCTCAAAGTTCTATTTACAACTTCAGTTTGTCCATCCGTTTGAGGATGACAAGTAGTAGATTACAACAATATTGAGCAAAGTTTAGCCCATAAAGTAATCCAAAAATAGAATCCCTCCCCTTCTTAGTCCTAGGCAACCCCAAAATAAAGTGCATAGAAATGTCAATCCAAGTTCTTTTTAAGAATAGCACGCAAAAGTGTTCCCAAAGTTCTATTTACAACTTCAGTTTGTGCATCCGTTTGAGGATGACAAGTAGTAGATTACAACAATATTGAGCAAAGTTTAGCCCATAAAGTAAACCAAAAATAGAATCACTCACCTTCTTAGTCCTAGGCAACCCCAAAATAAAGTCCATAGAAATGTCAGTCCAAGTTCTTTTAAGAATAGCACGCACAAGTGTTCCCAAAGTTCTATTTACAACTTCAGTTTGTCCATCCGTTTGAGGATGACAAGTAGTAGATTACAACAATATGGAGCAAAGTTTAGCCCATAAAGTAATCCAAAAATAGAATCTCTCCCCTTCTTTGTCCTAGGCAACCCCAAAATATAGTCCATAGAAATGTCAATCCAAGTTCTTTTAAGAATAGCACGCACAAGTGTTCCCAAAGTTCTATTTACAACTTCAGTTTGTCCATCCGTTTGGGGATGACAAGTAGTAGATTACAACAATATTGAGCAAAGTTTAGCCCAGAAAGTAATCCAAAAATAGAATCCCTCCCTTCTTTTAAGAATAGCACGCAAAAGTGTTCCCAAAGTTCTATTGACAACTTCAGTTTGTCCATCTGTTTGAGGATGACAAGTAGTAGATTACAACAATATTGAGCAAAGTTTAGCCTATAAAGTAATCCAAAAATAGAATCCCTCACCTTCTTAGTCCTAGGCAACCCCAAAATAAAGTCCATAGAAATGTCAGTCCAAGTTCTTTTAAGAATAGCACGCAAAAGTGTTTTAAGAATAGCACGCAAAAGTGTTCTCAAAGTTCTATTTACAACTTCAGTTTGTCCATCCGTTTGAGGATGACAAGTAGTAGATTACAACAATATTGAGCAAAGTTTAGGCCATAAAGTAATCCAAAAATAGAATCCCTCCCCTTCTTTGTCCTAGGCAACCCCAAAATAAAGTGCATAGAAATGTCAATCCAAGTTCTTTTTAAGATTATCACGCAAAAGTGTTCTCAAAGTTCTATTTACAACTTCAGTTTGTCCATCCGTTTGAGGATGACAAGTAGTAGATTACAACAATATTGAGCAAAGGTTAGCCCATAAAGTAATCTAAAAATAGAATCCCTCCCCTTCTTAGTCCTAGGCAACCCCAAAATAAAGTGCATAGAAATGTCAATCCAAGTTCTTTTTAAGAATAGCACGCAAAAGTGTTCTCAAAGTTCTATTTACAACTTCAGTTTGTCCATCCGTTTGAGGATGACAAGTAGTAGATTACAACAATATTGAGCAAAGTTTAGCCCATAAAGTAATCCAAAAATAGAATCCCTCCCCTTCTTAGTCCTAGGCAACCCCAAAATAAGGTCCATAGAAATGTCAATCCAAGTTCTTTTTAAGAATAGCACGCAAAAGTGTTCCCAAAGTTCTATTTACAACTTCAGTTTGTCCATCCGTTTGAGGATGACAAGTAGTAGATTACAACAATATTGAGCAAAGTTTAGCCCATATAAGTTCTATTGACAACTTCAGTTTGTCTATCCGTTTGAGGATGACAAGTAGTAGATTACAACAATATTGAGCAAAGTTTAGCCCATAAAGTAATCCAAAAATAGAATCCCTCCACTTCTTAGTCCTAGGCAACCCCAAAATAAAGTCCATAGAAATGTCAATCCAAGTTCTTTTTAAGAATAGCACGCAAAAGTGATCCCAAAGTTCTATTTACGACTTCAGTTTGTCCATCCGTTTAAGGATGACAAGTAGTAGATTACAACAATATGGAGCAAAGTTTAGCCCATAAAGTAATCCAAAAATAGAATCCCTCCCCTTCTTAGTCCTAGGCAACCGCAAAATAAAGTGCATAGAAATGTCAATCTAAGTTCTTTTTAAGAATAGCACGCAAAAGTGTTCTCAAAGTTCTATTTACAACTTCAGTTTGTCCATCCGTTTAAGGATGACAAGTAGTAGATTACAACAATATTGAGCAAAGTTTAGCCCATAAAGTAATCCAAAAATAGAATCCCTCCCTTCTTAGTCCTAGGCAACCCCAAAATAAAGTCCATAGAAATGTCAATCCAAGTTCTTTTTAAGAATAGCACGCAAATATTGAGCAAAGTTCTATTTTCAACTTCAGTTTGTCCATCCGTTTGAGGATGACAAGTAGTAGATTACAACAATATGGAGCAAAGTTTATGATATGAATCTTGATACGAATAAATAGCAAACACGATTAAAAATAAATCGCACCCTCTATTCAATTACGATATTAAGATTCGTGTGTTTTTCCCGATCTTTTGAATCAAGTAATATGTGATATTCGCCTCTAAACTAGCAAGAGTTTAGCAACAAATAAACACGAGGATAAACAATCGAAAACTATACGAACCTTCGAAGAACTTTGCCTACGACAATCCGCACAAGCAACGATCGACAAACGCCACAAAGTTAAAAACTTTGATAAGTTTGATTTGATTTGACAAAGCTTGGCTTTGAAAAGTTGAGAGAAAATTCTCAAAAGTTTTGATAAACTCAAAATAAAATATGTATTGTGTGTAATTTTTCGTCCAACATAGTCAATATATCAAAAGATACCATGCAATCTAGTCTCCCAAAATAATAAAACTCTAGAAAAGGAAACAAATCCGCGCAGAAAACAGAGGACACGGACCCCGTGCAGACGTCCGTAGACGGGTCCGTGTACATACTGTAAAACTCTTCAATCGGGATCAAGCGACACGGACCCCGTGCTCACCTCCGTGTACGGGTCCGTGTAGGCACTGTATTTGCCAACTTCAAAGGGCACGGACCCCGTGCCTGGGTCCGTCTCCAGGTCCGTGGAGCCACTGTAAAAACCCTCCCCAGCTTGTGAAGGACACGGACCCCGTGTGCAGGTCCGTGTACTGGTCCGTCCAGACTCGGTAAGCAACACCAATGTTTGAACGACTTTCCGTTGGCCTCCAAACGTACTCCCATGCATCGCGACCTCTTCAGGCTTACTCATGACTCCTTGTAGCGCCTCCTTGAATCTCTTTAGTCGACCCCTCGTGATTGGTCCCTCCGGCAACTGCAAAGGATCCCATGTTTTCCTTGGGACGTCCACGTTCGCATCAGTTTAGCCCATAAAGTAATCCAAAAATAGAATCCCTCCCCTTCTTAGTCCTAGGCAACCCCAAAATAAAGTCCATAGAAATGTCAATCCAAGTTCTTTTAAGAATAGCACGCACAAGTGTTCCCAAAGTTCTATTTACAACTTCAGTTTGTCCATCCGTTTGGGGATGACAAGTAGTAGATTACAACAATATTGAGCAAAGTTTAGGCCATAAAGTAATCCAAAAATAGAATCCCTCCCCTTCTTTGTCCTAGGCAACCCCAAAATAAAGTGCATAGAAATGTCAATCCAAGTTCTTTTTAAGATTATCACGCAAAAGTGTTCTCAAAGTTCTATTTACAACTTCAGTTTGTCCATCCGTTTGAGGATGACAAGTAGTAGATTACAACAATATTGAGCAAAGGTTAGCCCATAAAGTAATCTAAAAATAGAATCCCTCCCCTTCTTAGTCCTAGGCAACCCCAAAATAAAGTGCATAGAAATGTCAATCCAAGTTCTTTTTAAGAATAGCACGCAAAAGTGTTCTCAAAGTTCTATTTACAACTTCAGTTTGTCCATCCGTTTGAGGATGACAAGTAGTAGATTACAACAATATTGAGCAAAGGTTAGCCCATAAAGTAATCTAAAAATAGAATCCCTCCCCTTCTTAGTCCTAGGCAACCCCAAAATAAAGTGCATAGAAATGTCAATCCAAGTTCTTTTTAAGAATAGCACGCAAAAGTGTTCTCAAAGTTCTATTTACAACTTCAGTTTGTCCATCCGTTTGAGGATGACAAGTAGTAGATTACAACAATATTGAGCAAAGTTTAGCCCATAAAGTAATCCAAAAATAGAATCCCTCCCCTTCTTAGTCCTAGGCAACCCCAAAATAAGGTCCATAGAAATGTCAATCCAAGTTCTTTTTAAGAATAGCACGCAAAAGTGTTCCCAAAGTTCTATTTACAACTTCAGTTTGTCCATCCGTTTGAGGATGACAAGTAGTAGATTACAACAATATTGAGCAAAGTTTAGCCCATATAAGTTCTATTGACAACTTCAGTTTGTCTATCCGTTTGAGGATGACAAGTAGTAGATTACAACAATATTGAGCAAAGTTTAGCCCATAAAGTAATCCAAAAATAGAATCCCTCCACTTCTTAGTCCTAGGCAACCCCAAAATAAAGTCCATAGAAATGTCAATCCAAGTTCTTTTTAAGAATAGCACGCAAAAGTGTTCCCAAAGTTCTATTTACGACTTCAGTTTGTCCATCCGTTTAAGGATGACAAGTAGTAGATTACAACAATATGGAGCAAAGTTTAGCCCATAAAGTAATCCAAAAATAGAATCCCTCCCCTTCTTAGTCCTAGGCAACCGCAAAATAAAGTGCATAGAAATGTCAATCCAAGTTCTTTTTAAGAATAGCACGCAAAAGTGTTCTCAAAGTTCTATTTACAACTTCAGTTTGTCCATCCGTTTAAGGATGACAAGTAGTAGATTACAACAATATTGAGCAAAGTTTAGCCCATAAAGTAATCCAAAAATAGAATCTCTCCCTTCTTAGTCCTAGGCAACCCCAAAATAAAGTCCATAGAAATGTCAATCCAAGTTCTTTTTAAGAATAGCACGCAAATATTGAGCAAAGTTCTATTTTCAACTTCAGTTTGTCCATCCGTTTGAGGATGACAAGTAGTAGATTACAACAATATGGAGCAAAGTTTATGATATGAATCTTGATACGAATAAATAGCAAACACGATTAAAAATAAATCGCACCCTCTATTCAATTACGATATTAAGATTCGTGTGTTTTTCCCGATCTTTTGAATCAAGTAATATGTGATATTCGCCTCTAAACTAGCAAGAGTTTAGCAACAAATAAACACGAGGATAAACAATCGAAAACTATACGAACCTTCGAAGAACTTTGCCTACGACAATCCGCACAAGCAACGATCGACAAACGCCACAAAGTTAAAAACTTTGATAAGTTTGATTTGATTTGACAAAGCTTGGCTTTGAAAAGTTGAGAGAAAATTCTCAAAAGTTTTGATAAACTCAAAATAAAATATGTATTGTGTGTAATTTTTCGTCCAACATAGTCAATATATCAAAAGATACCATGCAATCTAGTCTCCCAAAATAATAAAACTCTAGAAAAGGAAACAAATCCGCGCAGAAAACAGAGGACACGGACCCCGTGCAGACGTCCGTAGACGGGTCCGTGTACATACTGTAAAACTCTTCAATCGGGATCAAGCGACACGGACCCCGTGCTCACCTCCGTGTACGGGTCCGTGTAGGCACTGTATTTGCCAACTTCAAAGGGCACGGACCCCGTGCCTGGGTCCGTCTCCAGGTCCGTGGAGCCACTGTAAAAACCCTCCCCAGCTTGTGAAGGACACGGACCCCGTGTGCAGGTCCGTGTACTGGTCCGTCCAGACTCGGTAAGCAACACCAATGTTTGAACGACTTTCCGTTGGCCTCCAAACGTACTCCCATGCATCGCGACCTCTTCAGGCTTACTCATGACTCCTTGTAGCGCCTCCTTGAATCTCTTTAGTCGACCCCTCGTGATTGGTCCCTCCGGCAACTGCAAAGGATCCCATGTTTTCCTTGGGACGTCCACGTTCGCATCAGTTTAGCCCATAAAGTAATCCAAAAATAGAATCCCTCCCCTTCTTAGTCCTAGGCAACCCCAAAATAAAGTCCATAGAAATGTCAATCCAAGTTCTTTTAAGAATAGCACGCACAAGTGTTCCCAAAGTTCTATTTACAACTTCAGTTTGTCCATCCGTTTGGGGATGACAAGTAGTAGATTACAACAATATTGAGCAAAGTTTAGCCCATATAAGTTCTATTGACAACTTCAGTTTGTCCATCCGTTTGAAGATGACAAATAGTAGATTACAACAATATTGAGCAAAGTTTAGCCCATAAAGTAATCCAAAAATAGAATCCCTCCCCTTCTTAGTCCTAGGCAACCCTAAAATAAAGTCCATAGAAATGTCAATCCAAGTTCTTTTTAATAATATCACGCAAAAGTGTTCTCAAAGTTCTATTTACAACTTCAGTTTGTCCATCCGTTTGAGGATGACAAGTAGTAGATTACAACAATATTGAGCAAAGTTTAGCCCATAAAGTAATCCAAAAATAGAATCCCTCCCCTTCTTAGTCCTAGGCAACCCCAAAATAAAGTGCATAGAAATGTCAATCCAAGTTCTTTTTAAGAATAGCACGCAAAAGTGTTCCCAAAGTTCTATTTACAACTTCAGTTTGTGCATCCGTTTGAGGATGACAAGTAGTAGATTACAACAATATTGAGCAAAGTTTAGCCCATAAAGTAAACCAAAAATAGAATCACTCACCTTCTTAGTCCTAGGCAACCCCAAAATAAAGTCCATAGAAATGTCAGTCCAAGTTCTTTTAAGAATAGCACGCACAAGTGTTCCCAAAGTTCTATTTACAACTTCAGTTTGTCCATCCGTTTGAGGATGACAAGTAGTAGATTACAACAATATGGAGCAAAGTTTAGCCCATAAAGTAATCCAAAAATAGAATCCCTCCCCTTCTTTGTCCTAGGCAACCCCAAAATATAGTCCATAGAAATGTCAATCCAAGTTCTTTTAAGAATAGCACGCACAAGTGTTCCCAAAGTTCTATTTACAACTTCAGTTTGTCCATCCGTTTGGGGATGACAAGTAGTAGATTACAACAATATTGAGCAAAGTTTAGCCCATATAAGTTCTATAGACAACTTCAGTTTGTCCATCCGTTTGAGGATGACAAATAGTAGATTACAACAATATTGAGCAAAGTTTAGCCCATAAAGTAATCCAAAAATAGAATCCCTCCCCTTCTTAGTCCTAGGCAACCCCAAAATAAAGTCCATAGAAATGTCAATCCAAGTTCTTTTTAAGAATAGCACGCAAAAGTGTTCTCAAAGTTCTATTTACAACTTCAGTTTGTCCATCCGTTTGAGGATGACAAGTAGTAGATTAAAACTTTATTGTGCAAAGTTTAGCCCATAAAGTAATCCAAAAATAGAATCCCTCCCCTTCTTAGTCCTAGGCAACCCCAAAATAAAGTCCATAGAAATGTCAATCCAAGTTCTTTTTAAGAATAGCACGCAAAAGTGTTCTCAAAGTTCTATTTACAACTTCAGTTTGTCCATCCGTTTGAGGATGACAAGTAGTAGATTACAACAATATTGAGCAAAGTTTAGCCCATATAAGTTCTATTGACAACTTCAGTTTGTCTATCCGTTTGAGGATGACAAGTAGTAGATTACAACAATATTGAGCAAAGTTTAGCCCATAAAGTAATCCAAAAATAGAATCCTTCACCTTCTTAGTCCTAGGCAACCCCAAAATAAAGTCCATAGAAATGTCAGTCCAAGTTCTTTTAAGAATAGCACGCAAAAGTGTTCCCAAAGTTCTATTTACAACTTCAGTTTGTCCATCCGTTTGAGGATGACAAGTAGTAGATTACAACAATATGGAGCAAAGTTTAGCCCATAAAGTAATCCAAAAATAGAATCCCTCCCCTTCTAAGTCCTAGGCAACCCCAACATAAAGTCCATAGAAATGTCAGTCCAAGTTCTTTTAAAGAATAGCACGCAAAAGTGTTCCCAAAGTTCTATTTACAACTTCAGTTTGTCCATCTGTTTGAGGATGACAAGTAGTAGATTACAACAATATTGAGCAAAGTTTAGCCATAAAGTAATCCAAAAATAGAATCCCTCCCCTTCTTAGTCCTAGGCAACCCCAAAATAAAGTCCATAGAAATGTCAATCCAAGTTCTTTTAAGAATAGCACGCACAAGTGTTCCCAAAGTTCTATTTACAACTTCAGTTTGTCCATCCGTTTGGGGATGACAAGTAGTAGATTACAACAATATTGAGCAAAGTTTAGCCCATATAAGTTCTATTGACAACTTCAGTTTGTCCATCCGTTTGAAGATGACAAATAGTAGATTACAACAATATTGAGCAAAGTTTAGCCCATAAAGTAATCCAAAAATAGAATCCCTCCCCTTCTTAGTCCTAGGCAACCCTAAAATAAAGTCCATAGAAATGTCAATCCAAGTTCTTTTTAATAATATCACGCAAAAGTGTTCTCAAAGTTCTATTTACAACTTCAGTTTGTCCATCCGTTTGAGGATGACAAGCAGTAGATTACAACAATATTGAGCAAAGTTTAGCCCATAAAGTAATCCAAAAATAGAATCCCTCCCCTTCTTAGTCCTAGGCAACCCCAAAATAAAGTGCATAGAAATGTCAATCCAAGTTCTTTTAAGAATAGCACGCAAAAGTGTTCCCAAAGTTCTATTTACAACTTCAGTTTGTGAATCCGTTTGAGGATGACAAGTAGTAGATTACAACAATATTGAGCAAAGTTTAGCCCATAAAGTAAACCAAAAATAGAATCACTCACCTTCTTAGTCCTAGGCAACCCCAAAATAAAGTCCATAGAAATGTCAGTCCAAGTTCTTTTAAGAATAGCACGCACAAGTGTTCCCAAAGTTCTATTTACAACTTCAGTTTGTCCATCCGTTTGAGGATGACAAGTAGTAGATTACAACAATATGGAGCAAAGTTTAGCCCATAAAGTAATCCAAAAATAGAATCTCTCCCCTTCTTTGTCCTAGGCAACCCCAAAATATAGTCCATAGAAATGTCAATCCAAGTTCTTTTAAGAATAGCACGCACAAGTGTTCCCAAAGTTCTATTTACAACTTCAGTTTGTCCATCCGTTTGGGGATGACAAGTAGTAGATTACAACAATATTGAGCAAAGTTTAGCCCAGAAAGTAATCCAAAAATAGAATCCCTCCCTTCTTTTAAGAATAGCACGCAAAAGTGTTCCCAAAGTTCTATTGACAACTTCAGTTTGTCCATCTGTTTGAGGATGACAAGTAGTAGATTACAACAATATTGAGCAAAGTTTAGCCTATAAAGTAATCCAAAAATAGAATCCCTCACCTTCTTAGTCCTAGGCAACCCCAAAATAAAGTCCATAGAAATGTCAGTCCAAGTTCTTTTAAGAATAGCACGCAAAAGTGTTTTAAGAATAGCACGCAAAAGTGTTCTCAAAGTTCTATTTACAACTTCAGTTTGTCCATCCGTTTGAGGATGACAAGTAGTAGATTACAACAATATTGAGCAAAGTTTAGGCCATAAAGTAATCCAAAAATAGAATCCCTCCCCTTCTTTGTCCTAGGCAACCCCAAAATAAAGTGCATAGAAATGTCAATCCAAGTTCTTTTTAAGATTATCACGCAAAAAGTGTTCTCAAAGTTCTATTTACAACTTCAGTTTGTCCATCCGTTTGAGGATGACAAGTAGTAGATTACAACAATATTGAGCAAAGGTTAGCCCATAAAGTAATCTAAAAATAGAATCCCTCCCCTTCTTAGTCCTAGGCAACCCCAAAATAAAGTGCATAGAAATGTCAATCCAAGTTCTTTTTAAGAATAGCACGCAAAAGTGTTCTCAAAGTTCTATTTACAACTTCAGTTTGTCCATCCGTTTGAGGATGACAAGTAGTAGATTACAACAATATTGAGCAAAGTTTAGCCCATAAAGTAATCCAAAAATAGAATCCCTCCCCTTCTTAGTCCTAGGCAACCCCAAAATAAGGTCCATAGAAATGTCAATCCAAGTTCTTTTTAAGAATAGCACGCAAAAGTGTTCCCAAAGTTCTATTTACAACTTCAGTTTGTCCATCCGTTTGAGGATGACAAGTAGTAGATTACAACAATATTGAGCAAAGTATAGCCCATATAAGTTCTATTGACAACTTCAGTTTGTCTATCCGTTTGAGGATGACAAGTAGTAGATTACAACAATATTGAGCAAAGTTTAGCCCATAAAGTAATCCAAAAATAGAATCCCTCCACTTCTTAGTCCTAGGCAACCCCAAAATAAAGTCCATAGAAATGTCAATCCAAGTTCTTTTTAAGAATAGCACGCAAAAGTGATCCCAAAGTTCTATTTACGACTTCAGTTTGTCCATCCGTTTAAGGATGACAAGTAGTAGATTACAACAATATGGAGCAAAGTTTAGCCCATAAAGTAATCCAAAAATAGAATCCCTCCCCTTCTTAGTCCTAGGCAACCGCAAAATAAAGTGCATAGAAATGTCAATCCAAGTTCTTTTTAAGAATAGCACGCAAAAGTGTTCTCAAAGTTCTATTTACAACTTCAGTTTGTCCATCCGTTTAAGGATGACAAGTAGTAGATTACAACAATATTGAGCAAAGTTTAGCCCATAAAGTAATCCAAAAATAGAATCCCTCCCTTCTTAGTCCTAGGCAACCCCAAAATAAAGTCCATAGAAATGTCAATCCAAGTTCTTTTTAAGAATAGCACGCAAATATTGAGCAAAGTTCTATTTTCAACTTCAGTTTGTCCATCCGTTTGAGGATGACAAGTAGTAGATTACAACAATATGGAGCAAAGTTTATGATATGAATCTTCATACGAATAAATAGCAAACACGATTAAAAATAAATCGCACCCTCTATTCAATTACGATATTAAGATTCGTGTGTTTTTCCCGATCTTTTGAATCAAGTAATATGTGATATTCGCCTCTAAACTAGCAAGAGTTTAGCAACAAATAAACACGAGGATAAACAATCGAAAACTATACGAACCTTCGAAGAACTTTGCCTACGACAATCCGCACAAGCAACGATCGACAAACGCCACAAAGTTAAAAACTTTGATAAGTTTGATTTGATTTGACAAAGCTTGGCTTTGAAAAGTTGAGAGAAAATTCTCAAAAGTTTTGATAAACTCAAAATAAAATATGTATTGTGTGTAATTTTTCGTCCAACATAGTCAATATATCAAAAGATACCATGCAATCTAGTCTCCCAAAATAATAAAACTCTAGAAAAGGAAACAAATCCGCGCAGAAAACAGAGGACACGGACCCCGTGCAGACGTCCGTAGACGGGTCCGTGTACATACTGTAAAACTCTTCAATCGGGATCAAGCGACACGGACCCCGTGCTCACCTCCGTGTACGGGTCCGTGTAGGCACTGTATTTGCCAACTTCAAAGGGCACGGACCCCGTGCCTGGGTCCGTCTCCAGGTCCGTGGAGCCACTGTAAAAACCCTCCCCAGCTTGTGAAGGACACGGACCCCGTGTGCAGGTCCGTGTACTGGTCCGTCCAGACTCGGTAAGCAACACCAATGTTTGAACGACTTTCCGTTGGCCTCCAAACGTACTCCCATGCATCGCGACCTCTTCAGGCTTACTCATGACTCCTTGTAGCGCCTCCTTGAATCTCTTTAGTCGACCCCTCGTGATTGGTCCCTCCGGCAACTGCAAAGGATCCCATGTTTTCCTTGGGACGTCCACGTTCGCATCAGTTTAGCCCATAAAGTAATCCAAAAATAGAATCCCTCCCCTTCTTAGTCCTAGGCAACCCCAAAATAAAGTCCATAGAAATGTCAATCCAAGTTCTTTTAAGAATAGCACGCACAAGTGTTCCCAAAGTTCTATTTACAACTTCAGTTTGTCCATCCGTTTGGGGATGACAAGTAGTAGATTACAACAATATTGAGCAAAGTTTAGGCCATAAAGTAATCCAAAAATAGAATCCCTCCCCTTCTTTGTCCTAGGCAACCCCAAAATAAAGTGCATAGAAATGTCAATCCAAGTTCTTTTTAAGATTATCACGCAAAAGTGTTCTCAAAGTTCTATTTACAACTTCAGTTTGTCCATCCGTTTGAGGATGACAAGTAGTAGATTACAACAATATTGAGCAAAGGTTAGCCCATAAAGTAATCTAAAAATAGAATCCCTCCCCTTCTTAGTCCTAGGCAACCCCAAAATAAAGTGCATAGAAATGTCAATCCAAGTTCTTTTTAAGAATAGCACGCAAAAGTGTTCTCAAAGTTCTATTTACAACTTCAGTTTGTCCATCCGTTTGAGGATGACAAGTAGTAGATTACAACAATATTGAGCAAAGTTTAGCCCATAAAGTAATCCAAAAATAGAATCCCTCCCCTTCTTAGTCCTAGGCAACCCCAAAATAAGGTCCATAGAAATGTCAATCCAAGTTCTTTTTAAGAATAGCACGCAAAAGTGTTCCCAAAGTTCTATTTACAACTTCAGTTTGTCCATCCGTTTGAGGATGACAAGTAGTAGATTACAACAATATTGAGCAAAGTTTAGCCCATATAAGTTCTATTGACAACTTCAGTTTGTCTATCCGTTTGAGGATGACAAGTAGTAGATTACAACAATATTGAGCAAAGTTTAGCCCATAAAGTAATCCAAAAATAGAATCCCTCCACTTCTTAGTCCTAGGCAACCCCAAAATAAAGTCCATAGAAATGTCAATCCAAGTTCTTTTTAAGAATAGCACGCAAAAGTGTTCCCAAAGTTCTATTTACGACTTCAGTTTGTCCATCCGTTTAAGGATGACAAGTAGTAGATTACAACAATATGGAGCAAAGTTTAGCCCATAAAGTAATCCAAAAATAGAATCCCTCCCCTTCTTAGTCCTAGGCAACCGCAAAATAAAGTGCATAGAAATGTCAATCCAAGTTCTTTTTAAGAATAGCACGCAAAAGTGTTCTCAAAGTTCTATTTACAACTTCAGTTTGTCCATCCGTTTAAGGATGACAAGTAGTAGATTACAACAATATTGAGCAAAGTTTAGCCCATAAAGTAATCCAAAAATAGAATCCCTCCCTTCTTAGTCCTAGGCAACCCCAAAATAAAGTCCATAGAAATGTCAATCCAAGTTCTTTTTAAGAATAGCACGCAAATATTGAGCAAAGTTCTATTTTCAACTTCAGTTTGTCCATCCGTTTGAGGATGACAAGTAGTAGATTACAACAATATGGAGCAAAGTTTATGATATGAATCTTGATACGAATAAATAGCAAACACGATTAAAAATAAATCGCACCCTCTATTCAATTACGATATTAAGATTCGTGTGTTTTTCCCGATCTTTTGAATCAAGTAATATGTGATATTCGCCTCTAAACTAGCAAGAGTTTAGCAACAAATAAACACGAGGATAAACAATCGAAAACTATACGAACCTTCGAAGAACTTTGCCTACGACAATCCGCACAAGCAACGATCGACAAACGCCACAAAGTTAAAAACTTTGATAAGTTTGATTTGATTTGACAAAGCTTGGCTTTGAAAAGTTGAGAGAAAATTCTCAAAAGTTTTGATAAACTCAAAATAAAATATGTATTGTGT
This sequence comes from Primulina eburnea, assembly GCF_022965805.1. Taxonomy (NCBI): domain Eukaryota; kingdom Viridiplantae; phylum Streptophyta; class Magnoliopsida; order Lamiales; family Gesneriaceae; genus Primulina; species Primulina eburnea. Next base: position 84,468 of record NW_027331315.1, read on the forward strand.
GTAATTTTTCGTCCAACATAGTCAATATATCAAAAGATACCATGCAATCTAGTCTCCCAAAATAATAAAACTCTAGAAAAGGAAACAAATCCGCGCAGAAAACAGAGGACACGGACCCCGTGCAGACGTCCGTAGACGGGTCCGTGTACATACTGTAAAACTCTTCAATCGGGATCAAGCGACACGGACCCCGTGCTCACCTCCGTGTACGGGTCCGTGTAGGCACTGTATTTGCCAACTTCAAAGGGCACGGACCCCGTGCCTGGGTCCGTCTCCAGGTCCTTGGAGCCACTGTAAAAACCCTCCCCAGCTTGTGAAGGACACGGACCCCGTGTGCAGGTCCGTGTACTGGTCCGTCCAGACTCGGTAAGCAACACCAATGTTTGAACGACTTTCCGTTGGCCTCCAAACGTACTCCCATGCATCGCGACCTCTTCAGGCTTACTCATGACTCCTTGTAGCGCCTCCTTGAATCTCTTTAGTCGACCCCTCGTGATTGGTCCCTCCGGCAACTGCAAAGGATCCCATGTTTTCCTTGGGACGTCCACGTTCGCATCAGTTTAGCCCATAAAGTAATCCAAAAATAGAATCCCTCCCCTTCTTAGTCCTAGGCAACCCCAAAATAAAGTCCATAGAAATGTCAATCCAAGTTCTTTTAAGAATAGCACGCACAAGTGTTCCCAAAGTTCTATTTACAACTTCAGTTTGTCCATCCGTTTGGGGATGACAAGTAGTAGATTACAACAATATTGAGCAAAGTTTAGCCCATATAAGTTCTATTGACAACTTCAGTTTGTCCATCCGTTTGAAGATGACAAATAGTAGATTACAACAATATTGAGCAAAGTTTAGCCCATAAAGTAATCCAAAAATAGAATCCCTCCCCTTCTTAGTCCTAGGCAACCCTAAAATAAAGTCCATAGAAATGTCAATCCAAGTTCTTTTTAATAATATCACGCAAAAGTGTTCTCAAAGTTCTATTTACAACTTCAGTTTGTCCATCCGTTTGAGGATGACAAGTAGTAGATTACAACAATATTGAGCAAAGTTTAGCCCATAAAGTAATCCAAAAATAGAATCCCTCCCCTTCTTAGTCCTAGGCAACCCCAAAATAAAGTGCATAGAAATGTCAATCCAAGTTCTTTTTAAGAATAGCACGCAAAAGTGTTCCCAAAGTTCTATTTACAACTTCAGTTTGTGCATCCGTTTGAGGATGACAAGTAGTAGATTACAACAATATTGAGCAAAGTTTAGCCCATAAAGTAAACCAAAAATAGAATCACTCACCTTCTTAGTCCTAGGCAACCCCAAAATAAAGTCCATAGAAATGTCAGTCCAAGTTCTTTTAAGAATAGCACGCACAAGTGTTCCCAAAGTTCTATTTACAACTTCAGTTTGTCCATCCGTTTGAGGATGACAAGTAGTAGATTACAACAATATGGAGCAAAGTTTAGCCCATAAAGTAATCCAAAAATAGAATCCCTCCCCTTCTTTGTCCTAGGCAACCCCAAAATATAGTCCATAGAAATGTCAATCCAAGTTCTTTTAAGAATAGCACGCACAAGTGTTCCCAAAGTTCTATTTACAACTTCAGTTTGTCCATCCATTTGGGGATGACAAGTAGTAGATTACAACAATATTGAGCAAAGTTTAGCCCATATAAGTTCTATAGACAACTTCAGTTTGTCCATCCGTTTGAGGATGACAAATAGTAGATTACAACAATATTGAGCAAAGTTTAGCCCATAAAGTAATCCAAAAATAGAATCCCTCCCCTTCTTAGTCCTAGGCAACCCCAAAATAAAGTCCATAGAAATGTCAATCCAAGTTCTTTTTAAGAATAGCACGCAAAAGTGTTCTCAAAGTTCTATTTACAACTTCAGTTTGTCCATCCGTTTGAGGATGACAAGTAGTAGATTACAACTTTATTGTGCAAAGTTTAGCCCATAAAGTAATCCAAAAATAGAATCCCTCCCCTTCTTAGTCCTAGGCAACCCCAAAATAAAGTCCATAGAAATGTCAATCCAAGTTCTTTTTAAGAATAGCACGCAAAAGTGTTCTCAAAGTTCTATTTACAACTTCAGTTTGTCCATCCGTTTGAGGATGACAAGTAGTAGATTACAACAATATTGAGCAAAGTTTAGCCCATATAAGTTCTATTGACAACTTCAGTTTGTCTATCCGTTTGAGGATGACAAGTAGTAGATTACAACAATATTGAGCAAAGTTTAGCCCATAAAGTAATCCAAAAATAGAATCCTTCACCTTCTTAGTCCTAGGCAACCCCAAAATAAAGTCCATAGAAATGTCAGTCCAAGTTCTTTTAAGAATAGCACGCAAAAGTGTTCCCAAAGTTCTATTTACAACTTCAGTTTGTCCATCCGTTTGAGGATGACAAGTAGTAGATTACAACAATATGGAGCAAAGTTTAGCCCATAAAGTAATCCAAAAATAGAATCCCTCCCCTTCTTAGTCCTAGGCAACCCCAACATAAAGTCCATAGAAATGTCAGTCCAAGTTCTTTTAAAGAATAGCACGCAAAAGTGTTCCCAAAGTTCTATTTACAACTTCAGTTTGTCCATCTGTTTGAGGATGACAAGTAGTAGATTACAACAATATTGAGCAAAGTTTAGCCATAAAGTAATCCAAAAATAGAATCCCTCCCCTTCTTAGTCCTAGGCTACCCCAAAATAAAGTCCATAGAAATGTCAATCCAAGGCCTTTTTAAGAATAGCACGCAAAAGTGTTCCCAAAGTTCTATTTACAACTTCAGTTTGTCCATCCGTTTGAGGATGACAAGTAGTAGATTACAACAATATTGAGCAAAGTTTAGCCCATAAAGTAATCCAAAAATAGAATCCCTCACCTTCTTAGTCCTAGGCAACCCCAAAATAAAGTCAATAGAAATGTCAGTCCAAGTTCTTTTAAGAATAGCACGCAAAAGTGTTCCCAAAGTTCTATTTACAACTTCAGTTTGTCCATCCGTTTGAGGATGACAAGTAGTAGATTACAACAATATTGAGCAAAGTTTAGCCCATAAAGTAATCCAAAAATAGAATCTCTCCCCTTCTTAGTCCTAGGCAACCCCAAAATAAAGTCCATAGAAATGTCAATCCAAGTTCTTTTAAAAATAGCACGCAAATATTGAGCAAAGATCTATTTTCAACTTCAGTTTGTCCATCCGTTTGAGGATGACAAGTAGTAGATTACAACAATATGGAGCAAAGTTTAGCCCATAAAGTAATCCAAAAATAGAATCCCTCCCCTTCTTAGTCCTAGGCAACCCCAAAATAAAGTCCATAGAAATGTCAATCCAAGTTCTTTTAAGAATAGCACGCACAAGTGTTCCCATAGTTCAATTTACAACTTCAGTTTGTCCATCCGTTTGGGGATGACAAGTAGTAGATTACAACAATATTGAGCAAAGTTTAGCCCATATAAGTTCTATTGACAACTTCAGTTTGTCCATCCGTTTGAGGATGACAAATAGTAGATTACAACAATATTGAGCAAAGTTTAGCCCATAAAGTAATCCAAAAATAGAATCCCTCCCCTTCTTAGTCCTAGGCAACCCCAAAATAAAGTCCATAGAAATGTCAATCCAAGTTCTTTTTAATAATAGCACGCAAAAGTGTTCTCAAAGTTCTATTTACAACTTCAGTTTGTCCATCCGTTTGAGGATGACAAGTAGTAGATTACAACAATATTGAGCAAAGTTTAGCCCATAAAGTAATCCAAAAATAGAATCCCTCCCCTTCTTAGTCCTAGGCAACCCCAAAATAAAGTGCATAGAAATGTCAATCCAAGTTCTTTTTAAGAATAGCACGCAAAAGTGTTCCCAAAGTTCTATTTACAACTTCAGTTTGTCCATCCGTTTGAGGATGACAAGTAGTAGATTACAACAATATTGAGCAAAGTTTAGCCCATAAAGTAATCCAAAAATAGAATCCCTCACCTTCTTAGTCCTAGGCAACCCCAAAATAAAGTCCATAGAAATGTCAGTCCAAGTTCTTTTAAGAATAGCACGCAAAAGTGTTCCCAAAGTTCTATTTACAACTTCAGTTTGTCCATCCGTTTGAGGATGACAAGTAGTAGATTACAACAATATGGAGCAAAGTTTAGCCCATAAAGTAATCCAAAAATAGAATCCCTCCCCTTCTTAGTCCTAGACAACCCCAAAATAAAGTCCATAGAAATGTCAATCCAAGTTCTTTTAAGAATAGCACGCACAAGTGTTCCCAAAGTTCTATTTACAAGTTCAGTTTGTCCATCCGTTTGGGGATGACAAGTAGTAGATTACAACAATATTGAGCAAAGTTTAGCCCATATAAGTTCTATTGACAACTTCAGTTTGTCCATCCGTTTGAGGATGATAAATAGTAGATTACAACAATATTGAGCAAAGTTTAGCCCATAAAGTAATCCAAAAATAGAATCCCTCCCCTTCTTAGTCCTAGGCAACCCCAAAATAAAGTGCATAGAAATGTCAATCCAAGTTCTTTTTAAGAATAGCACGCAAAAGTGTTCCCAAAGTTCTATTTTCAACTTCAGTTTGTCCATCCGTTTGAGGATGACAAGTAGTAGATTACAACATTTATTGTGCAAAGTTTAGCCCATAAAGTAATCCAAAAATAGAATCCCTCCCCTTCTTAGTCCTAGGCAACCCCAAAATAAAGTCCATAGAAATGTCAATCCAAGTTCTTTTTAAGAATAGCACGCAAAAGTGTTCTCAAAGTTCTATTTACAACTTCAGTTTGTCCATCCGTTTGAGGATGACAAGTAGTAGATTACAACAATATTGAGCAAAGTTTAGCCCATAAAGTAATCCAAAAATAGAATCCCTCACCTTCTTAGTCCTAGGCAACCCCAAAATAAAGTCCATAGAAATGTCAGTCCAAGTTCTTTTAAGAATAGCACGCAAAAGTGTTCCCAAAGTTCTATTTACAACTTCAGTTTGTCCATCCGTTTGAGGATGACAAGTAGTAGATTACAACAATATTGAGCAAAGTTTAGCCCATAAAGTAATCCAAAAATAGAATCCCTCCCCTTCTTAGTCCTAGGCAACCCCAAAATAAAGTCCATAGAAATGTCAATCCAAGTTCTTTTAAGAATAGCACGCACAAGTGTTCCCAAAGTTCTATTTACAACTTCAGTTTGTCCATCCGTTTGAGGATGACAAGTAGTAGATTACAACAATATTGAGCAAAGTTTAGCCCATATAAGTTCTATTGACAACTTCAGTTTGTCCATCCGTTTGAGGATGACAAATAGTAGATTACAACAATATTGAGCAAAGTTTAGCCCATAAAGTAATCCAAAAATAGAATCCCTCCCCTTCTTAGTCCTAGGCAACCCCAAAATAAAGTCCATAGAAATGTCAATCCAAGTTCTTTTTAATAATAGCACGCAAAAGTGTTCTCAAAGTTCTATTTACAACTTCAGTTTGTCCATCCGTTTGAGGATGACAAGTAGTAGATTACAACAATATTGAGCAAAGTTTAGCCCATAAAGTAATCCAAAAATAGAATCCCTCCCCTTCTTAGTCCTAGGCAACCCCAAAATAAAGTGCATAGAAATGTCAATCCAAGTTCTTTTTAAGAATAGCACGCAAAAGTGTTCCCAAAGTTCTATTTACAACTTCAGTTTGTCCATCCGTTTGAGGATGACAAGTAGTAGATTACAACAATATTGAGCAAAGTTTAGCCCATAAAGTAATCCAAAAATAGAATCCCTCACCTTCTTAGTCCTAGGCAACCCCAAAATAAAGTCCATAGAAATGTCAGTCCAAGTTCTTTTAAGAATAGCACGCAAAAGTGTTCCCAAAGTTCTATTTACAACTTCAGTTTGTCCATCCGTTTGAGGATGACAAGTAGTAGATTACAACAATATGGAGCAAAGTTTAGCCCATAAAGTAATCCAAAAATAGAATCCCTCCCCTTCTTAGTCCTAGGCAACCCCAAAATAAAGTCCATAGAAATGTCAATCCAAGTTCTTTTAAGAATAGCACGCACAAGTGTTCCCAAAGTTCTATTTACAACTTCAGTTTGTCCATCCGTTTGGGGATGACAAGTAGTAGATTACAACAATATTGAGCAAAGTTTAGCCCATATAAGTTCTATAGACAACTTCAGTTTGTCCATCCGTTTGAGGATGACAAATAGTAGATTACAACAATATTGAGCAAAGTTTAGCCCATAAAGTAATCCAAAAATAGAATCCCTCCCCTTCTTAGTCCTAGGCAACCCCAAAATAAAGTCCATAGAAATGTCAATCCAAGTTCTTTTTAAGAATAGCACGCAAAAGTGTTCTCAAAGTTCTATTTACAACTTCAGTTTGTCCATCCGTTTGAGGATGACAAGTAGTAGATTACAACATTATTGTAGCAAAGTTTAGCCCATAAAGTAATCCAAAAATAGAATCCCTCCCCTTCTTAGTCCTAGGCAACCCCAAAATAAAGTCCATAGAAATGTCAATCCAAGTTCTTTTTAAGAATAGCACGCAAAAGTGTTCTCAAAGTTCTATTTACAACTTCAGTTTGTCCATCCGTTTGAGGATGACAAGTAGTAGATTACAACAATATTGAGCAAAGTTTAGCCCATATAAGTTCTATTGACAACTTCAGTTTGTCTATCCATTTGAGGATGACAGTAGTAGATTACAACAATATTGAGCAAAGTTTAGCCCATAAAGTAATCCAAAAATAGAATACCTCACCTTCTTAGTCTAGGCAACCCAAAATAAAGTCCATAGAAATGTCAATCCAAGTTCTTTAAGAATAGCACTCACAAGTGTGTCCCAAAGTTCTATTTACAACTTCAGTTTGTCCATCCGTTTGGGGATGACAAGTAGTAGATTACAACAATATTGAGCAAAGTTTAGCCCATAAGTTCTATTGACAACTTCAGTTTGTCCCATCCGTTTGAAGATGACAAATAGTAGATTTACAACAATATTGAGGCAAAGTTTAGCCCATAAAGTAATCCAAAATAGAATCCCTCCCCTTCTTAGTCCTAGGCAACCCTAAAATAAAGTCCATAGAAATGTCAATCCAAGTTCTTTTATAATAGCACGCAAAAGTGTTCTCAAAGTTCTATTTACAAACTTCAGTTTGTCCATCCGTTTGAGGATGACAAGTAGTAGATTACAACAATATTGAGCAAAGTTTAGCCCATAAAGTAATCCAAAAATAGAATCCCTCCCCTTCTTAGTCCTAGGCAACCCCAAAATAAAGTCCATAGAAATGTCAATCCAAGTTCTTTTAAGAATAGCACGCAAAAGTGTTCCCAAAGTTCTATTTACAACTTCAGTTTGTCCATCCGTTTGAGGATGACAAGTAGTAGATTACAACAATATTGAGCAAAGTTTAGCCCATAAAGTAATCCAAAAATAGAATCCCTCCCCTTCTTAGTCCTAGGCAACCCCAAAATAAAGTCCATAGAAATGTCAGTCCAAGTTCTTTTAAGAATAGCACGCAAAAGTGTTCCCAAAGTTCTATTTACAACTTCAGTTTGTCCATCCGTTTGAGGATGACAAGTAGTAGATTACAACAATATTGAGCAAAGTTTAGCCCATAAAGTAATCCAAAAATAGAATCCCTCCCCTTCTTAGTCCTAGGCAACCCCAAAATAAAGTCCATAGAAATGTCAATCCAAGTTCTTTTTAAGAATAGCACGCAAAAGTGTTCCCAAAGTTCTATTTACAACTTCAGTTTGTCCATCCGTTTGAGGATGACAAGTAGTAGATTACAACAATATTGAGCAAAGTTTAGCCCATAAAGTAATCCAAAATAGAATCCCTCCCCTTCTTAGTCCTAGGCAACCCCAAAATAAAGTCCATAGAAATGTCAATCCAAGTTCTTTTAAGAATAGCACGCAAAAGTGTTCCCAAAGTTCTATTTACAACTTCAGTTTGTCCATCCGTTTGAGGATGACAAGTAGTAGATTACAACAATATTGAGCAAAGTTTAGCCCATAAAGTAATCCAAAAATAGAATCCCTCCCCTTCTTAGTCCTAGGCAACCCCAAAATAAAGTCCATAGAAATGTCAATCCAAGTTCTTTTAAGAATAGCACGCAAAAGTGTTCCCAAAGTTCTATTTACAACTTCAGTTTGTCCATCCGTTTGAGGATGACAAGTAGTAGATTACAACAATATTGAGCAAAGTTTAGCCCATAAAGTAATCCAAAAATAGAATCCCTCCCCTTCTTAGTCCTAGGCAACCCCAAAATAAAGTCCATAGAAATGTCAATCCAAGTTCTTTTTAAGAATAGCACGCAAAAGTGTTCCCAAAGTTCTATTTACAACTTCAGTTTGTCCATCCGTTTGAGGATGACAAGTAGTAGATTACAACAATATTGAGCAAAGTTTAGCCCATAAAGTAATCCAAAAATAGAATCCCTCCCCTTCTTAGTCCTAGGCAACCCCAAAATAAAGTCCATAGAAATGTCAATCCAAGTTCTTTTAAGAATAGCACGCAAAAGTGTTCCCAAAGTTCTATTTACAACTTCAGTTTGTCCATCCGTTTGAGGATGACAAGTAGTAGATTACAACAATATTGAGCAAAGTTTAGCCCATAAAGTAATCCAAAAATAGAATCCCTCCCCTTCTTAGTCCTAGGCAACCCCAAAATAAAGTCCATAGAAATGTCAATCCAAGTTCTTTTAAGAATAGCACGCAAAAGTGTTCCCAAAGTTCTATTTACAACTTCAGTTTGTCCATCCGTTTGAGGATGACAAGTAGTAGATTACAACAATATTGAGCAAAGTTTAGCCCATAAAGTAATCCAAAAATAGAATCCCTCCCCTTCTTAGTCCTAGGCAACCCCAAAATAAAGTCCATAGAAATGTCAATCCAAGTTCTTTTTAAGAATAGCACGCAAAAGTGTTCCCAAAGTTCTATTTACAACTTCAGTTTGTCCATCCGTTTGAGGATGACAAGTAGTAGATTACAACAATATTGAGCAAAGTTTAGCCCATAAAGTAATCCAAAAATAGAATCCCTCCCCTTCTTAGTCCTAGGCAACCCCAAAATAAAGTCCATAGAAATGTCAATCCAAGTTCTTTTTAAGAATAGCACGCAAAAGTGTTCCCAAAGTTCTATTTACAACTTCAGTTTGTCCATCCGTTTGAGGATGACAAGTAGTAGATTACAACAATATTGAGCAAAGTTTAGCCCATAAAGTAATCCAAAAATAGAATCCCTCCCCTTCTTAGTCCTAGGCAACCCCAAAATAAAGTCCATAGAAATGTCAATCCAAGTTCTTTTAAGAATAGCACGCAAAAGTGTTCCCAAAGTTCTATTTACAACTTCAGTTTGTCCATCCGTTTGAGGATGACAAGTAGTAGATTACAACAATATTGAGCAAAGTTTAGCCCATAAAGTAATCCAAAAATAGAATCCCTCCCCTTCTTAGTCCTAGGCAACCCCAAAATAAAGTCCATAGAAATGTCAATCCAAGTTCTTTTTAAGAATAGCACGCAAAAGTGTTCCCAAAGTTCTATTTACAACTTCAGTTTGTCCATCCGTTTGAGGATGACAAGTAGTAGATTACAACAATATTGAGCAAAGTTTAGCCCATAAAGTAATCCAAAAATAGAATCCCTCCCCTTCTTAGTCCTAGGCAACCCCAAAATAAAGTCCATAGAAATGTCAATCCAAGTTCTTTTAAGAATAGCACGCAAAAGTGTTCCCAAAGTTCTATTTACAACTTCAGTTTGTCCATCCGTTTGAGGATGACAAGTAGTAGATTACAACAATATTGAGCAAAGTTTAGCCCATAAAGTAATCCAAAAATAGAATCCCTCCCCTTCTTAGTCCTAGGCAACCCCAAAATAAAGTCCATAGAAATGTCAATCCAAGTTCTTTTAAGAATAGCACGCAAAAGTGTTCCCAAAGTTCTATTTACAACTTCAGTTTGTCCATCCGTTTGAGGATGACAAGTAGTAGATTACAACAATATTGAGCAAAGTTTAGCCCATAAAGTAATCCAAAAATAGAATCCCTCCCCTTCTTAGTCCTAGGCAACCCCAAAATAAAGTCCATAGAAATGTCAATCCAAGTTCTTTTAAGAATAGCACGCAAAAGTGTTCCCAAAGTTCTTTATTTACAACTTCAGTTTGTCCATCCGTTTGAGGATGACAAGTAGTAGATTACAACAATATTGAGCAAAGTTTAGCCCATAAAGTAATCCAAAAATAGAATCCCTCCCCTTCTTAGTCCTAGGCAACCCCAAAATAAAGTCCATAGAAATGTCAATCCAAGTTCTTTTAAGAATAGCACGCAAAAGTGTTCCCAAAGTTCTATTTACAACTTCAGTTTGTCCATCCGTTTGAGGATGACAAGTAGTAGATTACAACAATATGGAGCAAAGTTTAGCCCATAAAGTAATCCAAAAATAGAATCCCTCCCCTTCTTAGTCCTAGGCAACCCCAAAATAAAGTCCATAGAAATGTCAATCCAAGTTCTTTTAAGAATAGCACGCAAAAGTGTTCCCAAAGTTCTATTTACAACTTCAGTTTGTCCATCCGTTTGAGGATGACAAGTAGTAGATTACAACAATATTGAGCAAAGTTTAGCCCATAAAGTAATCCAAAAATAGAATCCCTCCCCTTCTTAGTCCTAGGCAACCCCAAAATAAAGTCCATAGAAATGTCAATCCAAGTTCTTTTTAAGAATAGCACGCAAAAGTGTTCCCAAAGTTCTATTTACAACTTCAGTTTGTCCATCCGTTTGAGGATGACAAGTAGTAGATTACAACAATATTGAGCAAAGTTTAGCCCATAAAGTAATCCAAAAATAGAATCCCTCCCCTTCTTAGTCCTAGGCAACCCCAAAATAAAGTCCATAGAAATGTCAATCCAAGTTCTTTTAAGAATAGCACGCAAAAGTGTTCCCAAAGTTCTATTTACAACTTCAGTTTGTCCATCCGTTTGAGGATGACAAGTAGTAGATTACAACAATATTGAGCAAAGTTTAGCCCATAAAGTAATCCAAAAATAGAATCCCTCCCCTTCTTAGTCCTAGGCAACCCCAAAATAAAGTCCATAGAAATGTCAATCCAAGTTCTTTTAAGAATAGCACGCAAAAGTGTTCCCAAAGTTCTATTTACAACTTCAGTTTGTCCATCCGTTTGAGGATGACAAGTAGTAGATTACAACAATATTGAGCAAAGTTTAGCCCATAAAGTAATCCAAAAATAGAATCCCTCCCCTTCTTAGTCCTAGGCAACCCCAAAATAAAGTCCATAGAAATGTCAATCCAAGTTCTTTTTAAGAATAGCACGCAAAAGTGTTCCCAAAGTTCTATTTACAACTTCAGTTTGTCCATCCGTTTGAGGATGACAAGTAGTAGATTACAACAATATTGAGCAAAGTTTAGCCCATAAAGTAATCCAAAAATAGAATCCCTCCCCTTCTTAGTCCTAGGCAACCCCAAAATAAAGTCCATAGAAATGTCAGTCCAAGTTCTTTTAAGAATAGCACGCAAAAGTGTTCCCAAAGTTCTATTTACAACTTCAGTTTGTCCATCCGTTTGAGGATGACAAGTAGTAGATTACAACAATATGAGCAAAGTTTAGCCCATAAAGTAATCCAAAAATAGAATCCCTCCCCTTCTTAGTCCTAGGCAACCCCAAAATAAAGTCCATAGAAATGTCAATCCAAGTTCTTTTTAAGAATAGCACGCAAAAGTGTTCCCAAAGTTCTATTTACAACTTCAGTTTGTCCATCCGTTTGAGGATGACAAGTAGTAGATTACAACAATATTGAGCAAAGTTTAGCCCATAAAGTAATCCAAAAATAGAATCCCTCCCCTTCTTAGTCCTAGGCAACCCCAAAATAAAGTCCATAGAAATGTCAATCCAAGTTCTTTTTAAGAATAGCACGCAAAAGTGTTCCCAAAGTTCTATTTACAACTTCAGTTTGTCCATCCGTTTGAGGATGACAAGTAGTAGATTACAACAATATTGAGCAAAGTTTAGCCCATAAAGTAATCCAAAAATAGAATCCCTCCCCTTCTTAGTCCTAGGCAACCCCAAAATAAAGTCCATAGAAATGTCAATCCAAGTTCTTTTTAAGAATAGCACGCAAAAGTGTTCCTCAAAGTTCTATTTACAACTTCAGTTTGTCCATCCGTTTGAGGATGACAAGTAGTAGATTACAACAATATTGAGCAAAGTTTAGCCCATAAAGTAATCCAAAATAGAATCCCTCACCTTCTTAGTCCTAGGCAACCCCAAAATAAAGTCCATAGAAATGTCAGTCCAAGTTCTTTTAAGAATAGCACGCAAAAGTGTTCCCAAAGTTCTATTTACAACTTCAGTTTGTCCATCCGTTTGAGGATGACAAGTAGTAGATTACAACAATATTGAGCAAAGTTTAGCCCATAAAGTAATCCAAAATAGAATCCCTCCCCTTCTTAGTCCTAGGCAACCCCAAAATAAAGTCCATAGAAATGTCAATCCAAGTTCTTTTTAAGAATAGCACGCAAAAGTGTTCCCAAAGTTCTATTTACAACTTCAGTTTGTCCATCCGTTTGAGGATGACAAGTAGTAGATTACAACAATATTGAGCAAAGTTTAGCCCATAAAGTAATCCAAAAATAGAATCCCTCCCCTTCTTAGTCCTAGGCAACCCCAAAATAAAGTCCATAGAAATGTCAATCCAAGTTCTTTTAAGAATAGCACGCAAAAGTGTTCCCAAAGTTCTATTTACAACTTCAGTTTGTCCATCCGTTTGAGGATGACAAGTAGTAGATTACAACAATATTGAGCAAAGTTTAGCCCATAAAGTAATCCAAAAATAGAATCCCTCCCCTTCTTAGTCCTAGGCAACCCCAAAATAAAGTCCATAGAAATGTCAATCCAAGTTCTTTTAAGAATAGCACGCAAAAGTGTTCCCAAAGTTCTATTTACAACTTCAGTTTGTCCATCCGTTTGAGGATGACAAGTAGTAGATTACAACAATATTGAGCAAAGTTTAGCCCATAAAGTAATCCAAAAATAGAATCCCTCCCCTTCTTAGTCCTAGGCAACCCCAAAATAAAGTCCATAGAAATGTCAATCCAAGTTCTTTTAAGAATAGCACGCAAAAGTGTTCCCAAAGTTCTATTTACAACTTCAGTTTGTCCATCCGTTTGAGGATGACAAGTAGTAGATTACAACAATATGAGCAAGTTTAGCCCATAAAGTAATCCAAAATAGAATCCCTCCCCTTCTTAGTCCTAGGCAACCCCAAAATAAAGTCCATAGAAATGTCAGTCCAAGTTCTTTTTAAGAATAGCACGCAAAAGTGTTCCCAAAGTTCTATTTACAACTTCAGTTGTCCATCCGTTTGGATGAAGTAGTAGATACAAGTAGTAGATTACAACAATATTGAGCAAAGTTTAGCCCATAAAGTAATCCAAAAATAGAATCCCTCCCCTTCTTAGTCCTAGGCAACCCCAAAATAAAGTCCATAGAAATGTCAATCCAAGTTCTTTTTAAGAATAGCACGCAAAAGTGTTCCCAAAGTTCTATTTACAACTTCAGTTTGTCCATCCGTTTGAGGATGACAAGTAGTAGATTACAACAATATTGAGCAAAGTTTAGCCCATAAAGTAATCCAAAAATAGAATCCCTCCCCTTCTTAGTCCTAGGCAACCCCAAAATAAAGTCCATAGAAATGTCAATCCAAGTTCTTTTTAAGAATAGCACGCAAAAGTGTTCCCAAAGTTCTATTTACAACTTCAGTTTGTCCATCCGTTTGAGGATGACAAGTAGTAGATTACAACAATATTGAGCAAAGTTTAGCCCATAAAGTAATCCAAAAATAGAATCCCTCCCCTTCTTAGTCCTAGGCAACCCCAAAATAAAGTCCATAGAAATGTCAATCCAAGTTCTTTTAAGAATAGCACGCAAAAGTGTTCCCAAAGTTCTATTTACAACTTCAGTTTGTCCATCCGTTTGAGGATGACAAGTAGTAGATTACAACAATATTGAGCAAAGTTTAGCCCATAAAGTAATCCAAAAATAGAATCCCTCCCCTTCTTAGTCCTAGGCAACCCCAAAATAAAGTCCATAGAAATGTCAATCCAAGTTCTTTTTAAGAATAGCACGCAAAAGTGTTCCCAAAGTTCTATTTACAACTTCAGTTTGTCCATCCGTTTGAGGATGACAAGTAGTAGATTACAACAATATTGAGCAAAGTTTAGCCCATAAAGTAATCCAAAAATAGAATCCCTCCCCTTCTTAGTCCTAGGCAACCCCAAAATAAAGTCCATAGAAATGTCAATCCAAGTTCTTTTAAGAATAGCACGCACAAGTGTTCCCAAAGTTCTATTTACAACTTCAGTTTGTCCATCCGTTTGGGATGACAAGTAGTAGATTACAACAATATTGAGCAAAGTTTAGCCCATATAAGTTCTATTGACAACTTCAGTTTGTCCATCCGTTTGAGGATGACAAATAGTAGATTACAACAATATTGAGCAAAGTTTAGCCCATAAAGTAATCCAAAAATAGAATCCCTCCCCTTCTTAGTCCTAGGCAACCCCAAATAAAGTCCATAGAAATGTCAATCCAAGTTCTTTTTAAGAATAAGCACGCAAAAGTGTTCTCAAAGTTCTATTTACAACTTCAGTTTGTCCATCCGTTTGAGGATGACAAGTAGTAGATTACAACAATATTGAGCAAGTTTAGCCCATAAAGTAATCCAAAAATAGAATCCCTCCCCTTCTTAGTCCTAGGCAACCCCAAAATAAAGTCCATAGAAATGTCAATCCAAGTTCTTTTTAAGAATAGCACGCAAAAGTGTTCCCAAAGTTCTATTTACAACTTCAGTTTGTCCATCCGTTTGAGGATGACAAGTAGTAGATTACAACAATATTGAGCAAAGTTTAGCCCATAAAGTAATCCAAAAATAGAATCCCTCCCCTTCTTAGTCCTAGGCAACCCCAAAATAAAGTCCATAGAAATGTCAATCCAAGTTCTTTTAAGAATAGCACGCAAAAGTGTTCCCAAAGTTCTATTTACAACTTCAGTTTGTCCATCCGTTTGAGGATGACAAGTAGTAGATTACAACAATATTGAGCAAAGTTTAGCCCATAAAGTAATCCAAAAATAGAATCCCTCCCCTTCTTAGTCCTAGGCAACCCCAAAATAAAGTCCATAGAAATGTCAATCCAAGTTCTTTTTAAGAATAGCACGCAAAAGTGTTCCCAAAGTTCTATTTACAACTTCAGTTTGTCCATCCGTTTGAGGATGACAAGTAGTAGATTACAACAATATTGAGCAAAGTTTAGCCCATAAAGTAATCCAAAAATAGAATCCCTCCCCTTCTTAGTCCTAGGCAACCCCAAAATAAAGTCCATAGAAATGTCAGTCCAAGTTCTTTTAAGAATAGCACGCAAAAGTGTTCCCAAAGTTCTATTTACAACTTCAGTTTGTCCATCCGTTTGAGGATGACAAGTAGTAGATTACAACAATATTGAGCAAAGTTTAGCCCATAAAGTAATCCAAAAATAGAATCCCTCCCCTTCTTAGTCCTAGGCAACCCCAAAATAAAGTCCATAGAAATGTCAATCCAAGTTCTTTTTAAGAATAGCACGCAAAAGTGTTCCCAAAGTTCTATTTACAACTTCAGTTTGTCCATCCTGTTTGAGGATGACAAGTAGTAGATTACAACAATATTGAGCAAAGTTTAGCCCATAAAGTAATCCAAAAATAGAATCCCTCCCCTTCTTAGTCCTAGGCAACCCCAAAATAAAGTCCATAGAAATGTCAATCCAAGTTCTTTTTAAGAATAGCACGCAAAAGTGTTCCCAAAGTTCTATTTACAACTTCAGTTTGTCCATCCGTTTGAGGATGACAAGTAGTAGATTACAACAATATTGAGCAAAGTTTAGCCCATAAAGTAATCCAAAAATAGAATCCCTCCCCTTCTTAGTCCTAGGCAACCCCAAAATAAAGTCCATAGAAATGTCAATCCAAGTTCTTTTAAGAATAGCACGCAAAAGTGTTCCCAAAGTTCTATTTACAACTTCAGTTTGTCCATCCGTTTGAGGATGACAAGTAGTAGATTACAACAATATTGAGCAAAGTTTAGCCCATAAAGTAATCCAAAAATAGAATCCCTCCCCTTCTTAGTCCTAGGCAACCCCAAAATAAAGTCCATAGAAATGTCAATCCAAGTTCTTTTTAAGAATAGCACGCAAAAGTGTTCTCCAAAGTTCTATTTACAACTTCAGTTTGTCCATCCGTTTGAGGATGACAAGTAGTAGATTACAACAATATTGAGCAAAGTTTAGCCCATAAAGTAATCCAAAAATAGAATCCCTCACCTTCTTAGTCCTAGGCAACCCCAAAATAAAGTCCATAGAAATGTCAGTCCAAGTTCTTTTAAGAATAGCACGCAAAAGTGTTCCCAAAGTTCTATTTACAACTTCAGTTTGTCCATCCGTTTGAGGATGACAAGTAGTAGATTACAACTTATTGTAGCAAAGTTTAGCCCATAAAGTAATCCAAAAATAGAATCCCTCCCCTTCTTAGTCCTAGGCAACCCCAAAATAAAGTCCATAGAAATGTCAATCCAAGTTCTTTTTAAGAATAGCACGCAAAAGTGTTCCCAAAGTTCTATTTACAACTTCAGTTTGTCCATCTGTTTGAGGATGACAAGTAGTAGATTACAACAATATTGAGCAAAGTTTAGCCATAAAGTAATCCAAAAATAGAATCCCTCCCCTTCTTAGTCCTAGGCAACCCCAAAATAAAGTCCATAGAAATGTCAATCCAAGTTCTTTTTAAGAATAGCACGCAAAAGTGTTCCCAAAGTTCTATTTACAACTTCAGTTTGTCCATCCGTTTGAGGATGACAAGTAGTAGATTACAACAATATTGAGCAAAGTTTAGCCCATAAAGTAATCCAAAAATAGAATCCCTCCCCTTCTTAGTCCTAGGCAACCCCAAAATAAAGTCCATAGAAATGTCAATCCAAGTTCTTTTAAGAATAGCACGCACAAGTGTTCCCAAAGTTCTATTTACAACTTCAGTTTGTCCATCCGTTTGGGGATGACAAGTAGTAGATTACAACAATATTGGGCAAAGTTTAGCCCATATAAGTTCTATTGACAACTTCAGTTTGTCCATCCGTTTGAGGATGACAAGTAGTAGATTACAACAATATTGAGCAAAGTTTAGCCCATAAAGTAATCCAAAAATAGAATCCCTCCCCTTCTTAGTCCTAGGCAACCCCAAAATAAAGTCCATAGAAATGTCAATCCAAGTTCTTTTTAAGAATAGCACGCAAAAGTGTTCTCAAAGTTCTATTTACAACTTCAGTTTGTCCATCCGTTTGAGGATGACAAGTAGTAGATTACAACAATATTGAGCAAAGTTTAGCCCATAAAGTAATCCAAAAATAGAATCCCTCACCTTCTTAGTCCTAGGCAACCCCAAAATAAAGTCCATAGAAATGTCAGTCCAAGTTCTTTTAAGAATAGCACGCAAAAGTGTTCCCAAAGTTCTATTTACAACTTCAGTTTGTCCATCCGTTTGAGGATGACAAGTAGTAGATTACAACAATATTGAGCAAAGTTTAGCCCATAAAGTAATCCAAAAATAGAATCCCTCCCCTTCTTAGTCCTAGGCAACCCCAAAATAAAGTCCATAGAAATGTCAATCCAAGTTCTTTTAAGAATAGCACGCAAAAGTGTTCCCAAAGTTCTATTTACAACTTCAGTTTGTCCATCTGTTTGAGGATGACAAGTAGTAGATTACAACAATATTGAGCAAAGTTTAGCCCATAAAGTAATCCAAAAATAGAATCCCTCCCCTTCTTAGTCCTAGGCAACCCCAAAATAAAGTCCATAGAAATGTCAATCCAAGTTCTTTTAAGAATAGCACGCAAAAGTGTTCCCAAAGTTCTATTTACAACTTCAGTTTGTCCATCCGTTTGAGGATGACAAGTAGTAGATTACAACAATATTGAGCAAAGTTTAGCCCATAAAGTAATCCAAAAATAGAATCCCTCCCCTTCTTAGTCCTAGGCAACCCCAAAATAAAGTCCATAGAAATGTCAATCCAAGTTCTTTTAAGAATAGCACGCACAAGTGTTCCCAAAGTTCTATTTACAACTTCAGTTTGTCCATCCGTTTGAGGATGACAAGTAGTAGATTACAACAATATTGAGCAAAGTTTAGCCCATAAAGTAATCCAAAAATAGAATCCCTCCCCTTCTTAGTCCTAGGCAACCCCAAAATAAAGTCCATAGAAATGTCAATCCAAGTTCTTTTTAAGAATAGCACGCAAAAGTGTTCCCAAAGTTCTATTTACAACTTCAGTTTGTCCATCCGTTTGAGGATGACAAGTAGTAGATTACAACAATATTGAGCAAAGTTTAGCCCATAAAGTAATCCAAAAATAGAATCCCTCACCTTCTTAGTCCTAGGCAACCCCAAAATAAAGTCCATAGAAATGTCAGTCCAAGTTCTTTTAAGAATAGCACGCAAAAGTGTTCCCAAAGTTCTATTTACAACTTCAGTTTGTCCATCCGTTTGAGGATGACAAGTAGTAGATTACAACAATATTGAGCAAAGTTTAGCCCATAAAGTAATCCAAAAATAGAATCCCTCCCCTTCTTAGTCCTAGGCAACCCCAAAATAAAGTCCATAGAAATGTCAATCCAAGTTCTTTTTAAGAATAGCACGCAAAAGTGTTCCCAAAGTTCTATTTACAACTTCAGTTTGTCCATCTGTTTGAGGATGACAAGTAGTAGATTACAACAATATTGAGCAAAGTTTAGCCATAAAGTAATCCAAAAATAGAATCCCTCCCCTTCTTAGTCCTAGGCTACCACAAAATAAAGTCCATAGAAATGTCAATCCAAGTTATTTTTAAGAATAGCACGCAAAAGTGTTCCCAAAGTTCTATTTACAACTTCAGTTTGTCCATCCGTTTGAGGATGACAAGTAGTAGATTACAACAATATTGAGCAAAGTTTAGCCCATAAAGTAATCCAAAAATAGAATCCCTCCCCTTCTTAGTCCTAGGCAACCCCAAAATAAAGTCCATAGAAATGTCAATCCAAGTTCTTTTAAGAATAGCACGCACAAGTGTTCCCAAAGTTCTATTTACAACTTCAGTTTGTCCATCCGTTTGGGGATGACAAGTAGTAGATTACAACAATATTGAGCAAAGTTTAGCCCATATAAGTTCTATTGACAACTTCAGTTTGTCCATCCGTTTGAGGATGACAAATAGTAGATTACAACAATATTGAGCAAAGTTTAGCCCATAAAGTAATCCAAAAATAGAATCCCTCCCCTTCTTAGTCCTAGGCAACCCCAAAATAAAGTCCATAGAAATGTCAATCCAAGTTCTTTTTAAGAATAGCACGCAAAAGTGTTCTCAAAGTTCTATTTACAACTTCAGTTTGTCCATCCGTTTGAGGATGACAAGTAGTAGATTACAACAATATTGAGCAAAGTTTAGCCCATAAAGTAATCCAAAAATAGAATCCCTCACCTTCTTAGTCCTAGGCAACCCCAAAATAAAGTCCATAGAAATGTCAATCCAAGTTCTTTTAAGAATAGCACGCAAAAGTGTTCCCAAAGTTCTATTTACAACTTCAGTTTGTCCATCCGTTTGAGGATGACAAGTAGTAGATTACAACAATTATTGATGCAAAGTTTAGCCCATAAAGTAATCCAAAAATAGAATCCCTCCCCTTCTTAGTCCTAGGCAACCCCAAAATAAAGTCCATAGAAATGTCAATCCAAGTTCTTTTAAGAATAGCACGCAAAAGTGTTCCCATAGTTCTATTTACAACTTCAGTTTGTCCATCTGTTTGAGGATGACAATTAGTAGATTACAACAATATTGAGCAAAGTTTAGCCATAAAGTAATCCAAAAATAGAATCCCTCCCCTTCTTAGTCCTAGGCTACCCCAAAATAAAGTCCATAGAAATGTCAATCCAAGTTCTTTTTAAGAATAGCACGCAAAAGTGTTCCCAAAGTTCTATTTACAACTTCAGTTTGTCCATCCGTTTGAGGATGACAAGTAGTAGATTACAACAATATTGAGCAAAGTTTAGCCCATAAAGTAATCCAAAAATAGAATCCCTCCCCTTCTTAGTCCTAGGCAACCCCAAAATAAAGTCCATAGAAATGTCAATCCAAGTTCTTTTAAGAATAGCACGCACAAGTGTTCCCAAAGTTCTATTTACAACTTCAGTTTGTCCATCCGTTTGGGGATGACAAGTAGTAGATTACAACAATATTGAGCAAAGTTTAGCCCATATAAGTTCTATGACAACTTCAGTTTGTCCATCCGTTGAGGATGACAAGTAGTAGATTACAACAATATTGAGCAAAGTTTAGCCCATAAAGTAATCCAAAAATAGAATCCCTCCCCTTCTTAGTCCTAGGCAACCCAAAATAAAGTCCATAGAAATGTCAATCCAAGTTCTTTTTAAGAATAACACGCAAAAGTGTTCTCAAAGTTCTATTTACAACTTCAGTTTGTCCATCCGTTTGAGGATGACAAGTAGTAGATTACAACAATATTGAGCAAAGTTTAGGCCCATAAAGTAATCCAAAAATAGAATCCCTCACCTTCTTAGTCCTAGGCAACCCCAAAATAAAGTCCATAGAAATGTCAGTCCAAGTTCTTTTTAAGAATAGCACGCAAAAGTGTTCCTCAAAGTTCTATTTACAACTTCAGTTTGTCCATCTGTTTGAGGATGACAAGTAGTAGATTACAAACTTTGTGACACCCCTGACCTCTTTAAATAAAATGCACAGCGGAAATAAATTTTTCTTTAAAATATGGAAGGAGTTTCAAAATACATTTTATAAAAGTGTTTACAAAATAACAACATGATCATTCCAATGACATAACAAAATACAAAATATCATTAGTGTGATCATGTTACAAAATGGTACAAAATAATCATCCTTCCAATCTTCGTATGCATATGACCCCCATCCACAGTCAACGTCCCGGTCCGTCGCTCTTATCTGCATCACATGAAAATAACTGAAATGAGAATAAATCTCAGCAAGTGGAACTCTTACATAGCAATGATACATAGTATACACTGTAAAACATGGCTTTTAAATCATAAATACCATCGACTCTGAAACATGAATAACGTAGCAATAACTGTAGCAATAGCAATGGCAATAGATAGCAATACGATGGTATTCTCTTTTCTATGGTTGGATTGATATCAATAGTATCTGTAACTGTGGTTGCCAATATCCCATCGATATAAATCGATAACTGTGAGGGGATAAAAGCCTATGGTCGATGATCATCTAATTGCATGCAATGCTCATGGCTATGATAAATCAATCCAATAAAACATTTGAATTCTCAATAGCATTTAAGGCCGTCGTTTCGCAATCTCATAATATTTCTTGTATTCCCTTTATAACAATGGTGAGACATCAATGCCTCCAATAGATAATCAATGAAATCGATACATAACAATGGATCAATGGAAGGGAATAACACTTTGAAACCTTTAAAACACAATACATATAATATCATGTGAGCACAAGGGATGAAATTCCACTTACTACCAATAGAACACCTCAAATAAGCTCTTGGTACACCACCTACAACAATAATCCATAAATAACACCAATATCAACTCTAGATCCACAAGTACAAGCCAAATAATCCATTAAACAACTCAAACATCAAATCCAAAATAACCCTTAACTCAAAACCTCGTTAGAATCGCACCAAAAACTTACCTAAGCTTCCTTATACCACGGAGAACGATGATCTCAAGTCGGAAATCCAAACAAAGCCAAGAATCGAAGATAGGAAGCAAAAGAAATGGATGAAAACCCTTGTTCTAGAGAGGAAAAATCGAGAATGGAGGAAAGGTAAGGTGAAAAGTGAAGTCAACTCAACCAAAAAGCAACTTAAAGCTTCGCCCATACCTCAATAATGCATGACCGCGGGTGCGCCAACACAAGCACCGCGGGTGCGCCATGCTCTCGGCATACCAAAATAATTCTCATGCACGATCACCGCGGGTGCGGTGCTACAATTACCGCGGGTGCGGTCTCACCGCGGGTGCGGTCCTTGCACTGCCGCGGGTGCGGTGATGCCACGGCCCTCCAAAACCAAAATCATGAATAGTACACCGCGGGGGCACTCATCTAAGAGCGCGGGTGCACTCTACTCACGGCAATGAACAGTACAAACTCAACTAAAATCGATCCGAAACGCTGAAACGAACAATCAACACCAACTAATACCTCAAATAAATAATAACCAATAATACTATAGCCCAAAACACAACTATAAACGACTAATCATAAACCCAATTAACACAATAAAGCTTAAACCGTACCGTACACCGGGCTCGGCTATTACAATCTCCCCTCCTTAGAGGAATTTCGTCCTCGAAATTGACGTCACGGCACGAACAACTCAGGATACCTCTCTCTCATCTCAGTCTCTGGTTCCCACGTAGCCTCCTCAATCAAATGGTTCCTCCAAAGGACTTTAACGATGCCGATCTCTTTGTTCCTCAATACTCTGACAGTGCGATCCAAAATCTGGACCGGAATCTCTTGGTAAGTCAAATTCGGCGTCAAGTCCAATGGCTCGTGGCGAAGAACATGGGAAGGATCTGCAATATACTTCCTGAGCATCGATACATGAAACACATTATGGACTCTGTCAAGATCGGGCGGTAGGGCTAATCTGTAGGCTCGGTCACCAACTCTGTCCAATATCTCGAATGGACCAATGAATCTAGGGACTCAACTTGCCCTTCTTGCCAAATCTCATCACACCCTTGAGAGGTGCTATCTTCAGAAAAACATGATCGCCAACCTCGAACTGCAAAGGTCTGCGACGAACATCTGCATAACTCTTCTGCCTCGACTGAGCAGTCTTCATCCTCTCTCTGATAACTGCAACAACATCGGCAGTCTGCTGGACCAACTCGGGACCCAACATCTTCCTCTCTCCAACCTCATCCCAAAACAAAGGGGATCTGCACTTCCTGCCATAAAGTGCCTCATACGGTGCCATGCCAATCGTCGCCTGGTAGCTATTGTTGTACGTGAACTCCACAAGTGGCAGCTTAGAATCCCAACTACCAGAATAGTCAATAGTACAAGCTCTGAGCATATCCTCCAGAATCTGAATGACTCTCTCTGACTGACCGTCGCTCTGAGGATGATAAGCTGTACTGAAAGCTAATCGAGAACCCAAAGCTCTGTGAAGACTCTTCCAAAACTCGGAGGTAAATCTAGGGTCACGATCAGACACAATCGACACGGGCACACCATGAAGTCTAACAATCTCGGCAATGTAGTCCTCGGCATACTGAGACATCGAATACGTCGTCTTGACTGGGAGAAAATGAGCCGACTTGGTCAATCTATCAACAATGACCCAAATGGAATTATAACCCCTCTGAACTCTGGGCAGACCAGTCACGAAATCCATGGTGATGTGCTCCCACTTCCACTGAGGAATCGGCAAAGATAGCAATGTCCCAGCAGGTCTCTGATGCTCAATCTTAACCTGCTGACAAGTAAGGCACTGAGAAATGAACAAAGCAATATCTCTCTTCATACCTGGCCACCAGTAGAGTCGACGAAGATCCTGATACATCTTCGTACTGCCTGGATGAATCGAATAAGGTGCGGTATGAGCCTCTGTCAAGACGTCTCTACGAATATCGTCGCCAGAAGGAACACAAATGCGGCCTCTGAAAGTCACCAAACCATCACCATTCAGACTAAACTCTGAATTCCCTCTAGCCTCAGCTCTAGCTCTCATCTCTGTCAACTGAACATCAGTCGACTGCTCTCTACGGATCCTGTCCGTCAAAGTAGATCGAATGACCAACGCTGAAAAGCGAGCAATGGTACCTGGAATCACTAGATCAATCTCCTCTCTCTGCAAATCCATCAACAATGGTCTCTGAATCAAAGAACTCAAAGAAGCACTCGACTTGCGGCTCAAAGCATCAGCCACCACATTCGCCTTCCCTGGGTGATAACTGATCGTCACATCGTAATCCTTGACAAGCTCTAACCACCTCCTCTGTCGCATGTTGAGCTCTTTCTGCGAGAACAAATACTTCAAACTCTTGTGGTCTGTAAAGATCTCACACTTTTCGCCATACAGATAATGTCTCCAAATCTTCAGGGCGAAAACCACAGCTGCGAGCTCCAAATCATGCGTCGGATAATTCTTCTCATAATCCTTCAACTGGCGAGACGCATAGGCAATGACCTTACCTCGCTGCATCAACACTGCACCAAGGCCTCTCTTCGACGCATCGGTAAAGACAACAAAGTCCTCTGAACCACTGGGCAAAGAAAGAACAGGAGCTGTCGTCAATCTGTCCTTCAACTCCTGAAATGCACTCTGGCAATCAATAGTCCACTCGAACTTCACAGTCTTCCTCGTCAGATTGGACAATGGCAGGGCAATCTTGGAGAAACCTGAAATGAAACGACGATAGTAACCTGCCAAACCAAGGAAACTGCGAACCTCTGAAACAGTGGTAGGAATAGGCCAACTCTGAATCGCCTCTATCTTCAATGGATCAACAGCAATGCCATCTCTCGAAACAACATGGCCTAGAAAAGAAATCTGATCCAGCCAAAACTCACACTTCTTCAGCTTGGCAAACAACCTCTTCTCTCGCAACAACTGAAGAACAACTCTGAGATGCTCGGCATGAAGCTCTCTGGTCTTGGAATAGATCAAGATATCGTCAATGAAGACAATGACGAAGCTATCCAGATAAGGCTTGAACACACGGTTCATCAGGTCCATGAAGACTGAAGGGGCATTGGTCAACCCAAAAGACATCACAAGAAACTCATAGTGACCATACCTGGTCCGGAAAGCTGTCTTAGGGATATCAGACTCCCTAACCTTCAACTGATAGTAGCCAGACCGAAGATCAATCTTCGAGAACACAGTGGCACCATGGAGCTGATCAAACAAATCATCTATCCGAGGCAACGGATACTTGTTCTTGACAGTCACTTTGTTGAGCTCCCTGTAGTCGATACACAGCCGCAAGGAACCATCCTTCTTCTTGACAAACAGAACCGGAGCTCCCCAAGGCGAAGAACTCGGACGAATAAAGCCTTTGTCTAAAAGATCCTGCAACTGAGTCTTCAACTCCTTCATCTCGGTAGGGGCCATCCTGTACGGAGCCTTAGAGATAGGAACCGTACCTGGAGCTAAATCGATCACAAACTCAACATCCCTATCCGGCGGCAAACCCGGAACATCATCCTCAAACACATCAGCAAACTCCCTCACCACATCAATATCATCTACATTCAACTTAATCAATCTATCAACATCCACAATAGAAGCAAGAAATCCATCGCAACCTCTACACAACAATCTCTCAGCCTCAAGACAAGAAATAAAAGGAAGGACCAGCGAAGTACCTGCACTGGCGAGCGCTCCTCCCTGGCCATCATCTGCAAAAGTCACCTTCTTAGCAACACAATCGATAACTGCACGGTAAGTCGAAAGCCAATCCATGCCAAGAATAACGTCGAAAGCAACCATAGGGATAACAATCAAATCAGCGAAGACAACTCGCTCCTCAATACGAACAGGGCACGCAAAGACAATCGATGTCGGGCACAACACGTCCCCCGAAGGCAAAACAACATTAAGATGAAGGGGAAGAATAGAAGGAACTATACCCAAAGATCTCAAAAATAATTCAGACATAAAAGAATGAGTAGCACCAGTATCAATCAAAGTAGTAGCTACTCTGCCTGAAATCAAAATAGTACTAAGGATCAATGAAGATTCACGATTAATACCTTCCTTCGTCATGGAAAAGATACGACCCTGCACCTTCCCTTGGCTATCTCCCCTCGGGCAATTCCTGGCAACGTGGCCTGCCGCGCCACAACGAAAACAAGTATGAGTGCCCAATCTGCACTCTCCTCGATGATGCTTACCACACTTTGGACACTGCGGCTTCTCAGGATCAAATGGAACTGGAACTGGCGGAGGTCTAGGACTCGACTCCATCTTGCCCTTGCCCTTGAAACGATCCCTGCCCCTCTGATTAGAACCCTGGCCTCTCTGAGCAATGGCCTGGTGTCTCTCTTGCCTCTCCCGGGCAATGTCCTTCTCATCCTGCTCGGCCAACAAAGCTTTGGACACAATCTCCTTGAAAGTAACAGCCTTGGACATGTTGATATCACGACGAATCTCAGCTCTAAGGCCTCGAATGAAATGAGCGCCCTTGTCCTTGTCGTTCGAAGCAATATACGGAGCAAATAGGCAACCTTCCTCAAACTTCAGAATATACTGGCCAACATCCAAGCTCCCCTGCCTAAGTTCCAAGAACTCCGTAACCTTCCTCGCTCGAAGTGCGTCGGGGAAATACTTGTCATAGAACAAGTCAGTGAACTCTGACCACTTCAGTGTCGCAACATCAACTCCAACTTTCGTAGCATTCCACCAAATGCGGGCAGCCTTAACCAACATGAACACTGCACAGCTAATCCTGTCTTTATCCTCGTACTGGAGATGATCGAAGATAGCTTCAAGCGCCTTGACCCACTCGACAGCAACTAGAGGATCGGTGCTACCTGCGAATTCCGGTGGATCCATTCTCTTGAAAGTAGAAAAGACGGCATCAGTGCCAACAGCCTGAGCAACTTGACCTCTCACTTGGCCTCGACCCTGACCTGCTCCTTGCAATCGGAGCAACTGCTGAATCTGATCGCTATGCACCTTAGCCTGCTCCTTAAGCAACTTGCCGAACTCGTCGACAACTCTCGAGGAAGAACTATCCTCACCCTCTGCTGCCTTACGCTTAGGAGGCATACTCTACAATTGCTCACAAGACACCAATCAATAAATAACAATGAATAGATGCAAGAAAACATACCCGGACAGTTGAAAGTAGACGAAGTCATATGCATTGGTCCGAAGAACACCGCTCTGATACCACTAAATGTGACACCCCTGACCTCTTTAAATAAAATGCACAGCGGAAATAAATTTTTCTTTAAAATATGGAAGGAGTTTCAAAATACATTTTATAAAAGTGTTTACAAAATAACAACATGATCATTCCAATGACATAACAAAATACAAAATATCATTAGTGTGATCATGTTACAAAATGGTACAAAATAATCATCCTTCCAATCTTCGTATGCATATGACCCCCATCCACAGTCAACGTCCCGGTCCGTCGCTCTTATCTGCATCACATGAAAATAACTGAAATGAGAATAAATCTCAGCAAGTGGAACTCTTACATAGCAATGATACATAGTATACACTGTAAAACATGGCTTTTAAATCATAAATACCATCGACTCTGAAACATGAATAACGTAGCAATAACTGTAGCAATAGCAATGGCAATAGATAGCAATACGATGGTATTCTCTTTTCTATGGTTGGATTGATATCAATAGTATCTGTAACTGTGGTTGCCAATATCCCATCGATATAAATCGATAACTGTGAGGGGATAAAAGCCTATGGTCGATGATCATCTAATTGCATGCAATGCTCTGACTATGATTAAATCAATCCAATAAAACATTTGAATTCACAATAACATTTAAGGCCGTCGTTTCGCAATCTCATAATATTTCTTGTATTCCCTTTATAACAATGGTGAGACATCAATGCCTCCAATAGATAATCAATGAAATCGATACATAACAATGGATCAATGGAAGGGAATAACACTTTGAAACCTTTAAAACACAATACATATAATATCATGTGAGCACAAGGGATGAAATTCCACTTACTACCAATAGAACACCTCAAATAAGCTCTTGGTACACCACCTACAACAATAATCCATAAATAACACCAATATCAACTCTAGATCCACAAGTACAAGCCAAATAATCCATTAAACAACTCAAACATCAAATCCAAAATAACCCTTAACTCAAAACCTCGTTAGAATCGCACCAAAAACTTACCTAAGCTTCCTTATACCACGGAGAACGATGATCTCAAGTCGGAAATCCAAACAAAGCCAAGAATCGAAGATAGGAAGCAAAAGAAATGGATGAAAACCCTTGTTTCTAGAGAGGAAAAACGAGAATGGAGGAAAGGTAAGGTGAAAAGTGAAGTCAACTCAACCAAAAAGCAACTTAAAGCTTCGCCCATACCTCAATAATGCATGACCGCGGGTGCGCCAACACAAGCACCGCGGGTGCGCCATGCTCTCGGCATACCAAAATAATTCTCATGCACGATCACCGCGGGTGCGGTGCTACAATTACCGCGGGTGCGGTCTCACCGCGGGAGCGGTCCTTGCACTGCCGCGGGTGCGGTGATGCCACGGCCCTCCAAAACCAAAATCATGAATAGTACACCGCGGGGGCACTCATCTAAGAGCGCGGGTGCACTCTACTCACGGCAATGAACAGTACAAACTCAACTAAAATCGATCCGAAACGCTGAAACGAACAATCAACACCAACTAATACCTCAAATAAATAATAACCAATAATACTATAGCCCAAAACACAACTATAAACGACTAATCATAAACCCAATTAACACAATAAAGCTTAAACCGTACCGTACACCGGGCTCGGCTATTACAACTTTATTGTGCAAAGTTTAGCCCATAAAGTAATCCAAAAATAGAATCCCTCCCCTTCTTAGTCCTAGGCAACCCCAAAATAAAGTCCATAGAAATGTCAATCCAAGTTCTTTTTAAGAATAGCACGCAAAAGTGTTCCCATAGTTCTATTTACAACTTCAGTTTGTCCATCTGTTTGAGGATGACAATTAGTAGATTACAACAATATTGAGCAAAGTTTAGCCATAAAGTAATTCAAAAATAGAATCCCTCCCCTTCTTAGTCCTAGGCTACCCTAAAATAAAGTCCATAGAAATGTCAATCCAAGTTCTTTTTAAGAATAGCACGCAAAAGTGTTCCCAAAGTTCTATTTACAACTTCAGTTTGTCCATCCGTTTGAGGATGACAAGTAGTAGATTACAACAATATTGAGCAAAGTTTAGCCCATAAAGTAATCCAAAAATAGAATCCCTCCCCTTCTTAGTCCTAGGCAACCCCAAAATAAAGTCCATAGAAATGTCAATCCAAGTTCTTTTAAGAATAGCACGCACAAGTGTTCCCAAAGTTCTATTTACAACTTCAGTTTGTCCATCCGTTTGGGGATGACAAGTAGTAGATTACAACAATATTGAGCAAAGTTTAGCCCATATAAGTTCTATAGACAACTTCAGTTTGTCCATCCGTTTGAGGATGACAAATAGTAGATTACAACAATATTGAGCAAAGTTTAGCCCAAAAAGTAATCCAAAAATAGAATCCCTCCCCTTCTTAGTCCTAGGAAACCTCAAAATAAAGTCCATAGAAATGTCAATCCAAGTTCTTTTTAAGAATAGCACGCAAAAGTGTTCTCAAAGTTCTATTTACAACTTCAGTTTGTCCATTCGTTTGAGGATGACAAGTAGTAGATTACAACAATATTGAGCAAAGTTTAGCCCATAAAGTAATCCAAAAATAGAATCCCTCCCCTTCTTAGTCCTAGACAACCCCAAAATAAAGTCCATAGAAATGTCAATCCAAGTTCTTTAAGAATAGCACGCACAAGTGTTCCCAAAGTTCTATTTACAACTTCAGTTTGTCCATCCGTTTGAGGATGACAAGTAGTAGATTACAACAATATTGAGCAAAGTTTAGCCCATAAAGTAATCCAAAAATAGAATCCCTCCCCTTCTTAGTCCTAGGCTACCCCAAAATAAAGTCCATAGAAATGTCAATCCAAGTTCTTTTTAAGAATAGCACGCAAAAGTGTTCTCAAAGTTCTATTTACAACTTCAGTTTGTCCATCCGTTTGAGGATGACAAATAGTAGATTACAACAATATTGAGCAAAGTTTATGTAAGGCCCGAGATAATAAAGATGATATTATTTTAATCCGAGAGTATGTAATTGGAAACTTTTGGAGTGTTGATTTATATTCCAAGATGTTTGCAATTATTTAGGATTGAAATGGAATTATTTAGGATTGAATTGAATTAAAAAGATTGAGCGGGGGCCAATTTGCAATTAGTGAAAAATTGAGGGACTAAAGTGTAATTAATGTATTTTGCATGGGACACTTGGCTTAATTCACC
This sequence comes from Primulina eburnea, assembly GCF_022965805.1. Classification (NCBI taxonomy): domain Eukaryota; kingdom Viridiplantae; phylum Streptophyta; class Magnoliopsida; order Lamiales; family Gesneriaceae; genus Primulina; species Primulina eburnea. The sequence goes on from NW_027331315.1 coordinate 114,604, forward strand.
TCTTGAACGTGGCCTTGCAATTGATTGATTCACCTCTTCAACGATATATATATATATATAAATATATATATATATATATATATATATAAACATCATTTCCTCGACAATTTCAAGGCAAAACCGAGAAAAGCTTCATGAAATTCTCAAAACTTGGTTTTGGTGCGAAAATTGTGATTTTGGTTAATTCGGTTATCAGATTTTAATTCCGGACACAGTACTGTACTCCTCTCGTTGAGAGCTACAACTGGACGTAAGTTTTATGGAGTTCTGTTATCATTTGAAATTATGATATTGCCAGAATTGAATATGATTCAGATATGGTGTTTCTGCTACCGTAGACATTATAGAATTGAAGTAAGATTAAAGAATAGATTGTTTCGGTAATTGTTATGATTTTTGAAAGATATTGACTGCGATTCTATATAAAAATTGTGTTAGTATTCAGAGTATGAATTATATTAACACAGATTATGAAGTCCAGTATTAGATTTGTGATGTTCAGATGGACGGGGTTAGTCAGATTGTATTATTATGCCGTCGAAACATCAGTTGATATATATTGATCAGATTCAGTATTGATTGAGATGGATCAGATTCCGTAATTATTCAGATTGGATTGTAGTGTCGATGACATGACTCAGATTGTATTATGTTCAGACATTGATCAGATTTTGTACTGAATTGGGTATTGATCAGAACAAATTGTGTTTTGAGCTGCACATTGATACAGTGTATTTATTCTTGTCATTTCAGATTGAAGATGGACAGACTGGACTTCGAGACTTCGTCTTCCTCAGACGGGGAAGATAAAGGTATAATTCATGTGATATCTGGGAAGATATAACTCAAATCAAATCTTATCTGAGTTTCCCAATAAAATCACATACTAGACTATTATTTATGTTTTGATATGATTGTTTATAGATTTGTTTATAGAACTTGTATACAAATCTTGCTATGCTTTGTTTACAGATCTTGTGGCATTGCATTAGAATGATTATGTTTGTTTACAGATTGTGTATTCATGCATTAAGATAGGACAGTCTGGAGATCAAGCAGACTTCTAGATGTTCGGCGATATCTCAGCTTAGGGGAAGATCACCGCCCCTATTGTAGATGCGGATACAGATCAGGCCGAAGTCTTGGAATAAGACGTACAGCACCTCGATTGGTAGGGTAGGTGACAGACAGTGACGTCTTATTCACAACGGGATCCCTAGAGTTATAGATCGAGTCAAGTCTAGACATGATTTGATTAGAACTGCATGCTTATATGGATGTGGCTCCTAGATCATGGGACCCATCATTACTACTTTCAGTTGGATTAGCATGTTTTATGATTAAGATTGTTTATATGCATGTTTATCTGAATTGAGTTGCATGCTTATTTGATTAATTTCATAGACTATGAAATAGATTGTTTCTATACATGATAGCATGTTTTATGATTTAGTTTGTGTATATACATGCTTACCATGTTTTATACTGGGATTTATTCTCACCGGAGTTATCCGGCTGTTGTCTTGTTTTGTATGTGTGCATGACAACAGGTGGGGCTGGATCAGGGTCGAGATGACGATGAGAGAAGACGAGTTAGCGTGGTGATTCCGGACTTATAGTAGACTTGGTTTATTACTTGAATTTAGTAGTTGAACCTTAGACTAGTTTGAATTAGAAGTGTGTTGTACAAGACTTGTATAATTATTATACTGATTTGTATAATAGATAAATGCCATTACCTTCCGCACTTTATGTTAAAAATAAAAATTTTTAGACTCTGTTTTATCTTAATTGATAATTAAATCCCAAAGATGATTAATAAGACAGATCAGCGTCCGGTTCCCCACAACAGGTGGTATCAGAGCGATAGATCCTTTAGATTGAGATAGTCAGAGGATAGATTCTTTAGATTGAGATAAAAGAGAATGAGCGGGGTAGATTGAATTTTCTTTCCTTGCATGTGATTGCTAGCATGAGAATTATATTAATGTTGACTTGCATGATGTGTGCTAGCATGATTTATCGCTTTCCCTGTTACATGTTGTTTGTTATCTGAGTTGATTGCAGCAAGTAATGGTTAAGCCTGAATCAGAACCGAGTCTGGATCAGAGGTATATGATCAGAGGAGGGCTGAGACAGACTGTATAGATTGGGTACTAATCTGTTTGATATTCAGATATACCGCCTCGGAGATTTCCAGAAAGGGGTAGCACTTTGTCTGAACAGATGGATGTATCAGAAGCTCAGCTAGAAGAAAAGATGAAAGAATTTGAGTTATTACAGCCGCCGACTTTGAGTGGTACCGAGACATCTGAAGATTGTCAGAACTGGTTTGATGATATAGAAATCTTGTTTGATTTACTTGATTGTACAGATGAACAGAGGGTTAAAATGGTGCCTTATCAGTTACGAGAAGCCGCCAGGAGTTGGTGGATTACCAGTAGAAGAATGTGGGAACAGAGAGGTACAGTGATTTCGTGGGAAATATTCAGAACTGAATTCTATCGAAGATTTTTCTCAGCTTCGTATCGAGAGAACAAGAAATTAGAGTTTGAGAATTTGAGCCAAGGGCAGCTGAATATTGACCAATATATTGCTAAATTCTCGATTTTACTGTTTTTTGCTCCTCAAATAGCTGGAAATGATGAAGCTGTAGTGAATCAGTTCATCAGAGGACTGAATTCGGAGGTAGTTGCATTTATGAATTTGCAACGACCTTACCATTTTGCTGACATCCTGAGTAGAGCAAAGAGAGCTGAGGCGAGTCTGATTAGACAGCTAGGGAGGTTGTGCATGAAGCCATCCCAAACCCAGCAATCCCCTCTTCGATTCGATCGAGACAGTACGAGTGGAAAGCAAGATTTGCTGAAAGTTCAAAAGAAGCCATTTAAGAAGTCGGGAAGTGGTTCCTCTAGCTCAAGTAGTTCCAATCCAAGCCATATCGATGACTATTGTAGGAATTGCGGAGGGAGACATTCCTCAGAGCAATGCAAAGGAGTGCTGGGTAGATGCAATATCTGTAAACAGCTGGGGCATTTTGCTAAAGTTTGTCCCCAGAGAGGCTTCCGAAGAGGTTAGGGAGCTGAGTCATTGGTGGTAATGACAGAAGAACAGACTCAGAACACGTCATAGGTACTATTCTTTTATGATTATATTGCATATGTATTGATGTATACTAATGCATTCATTATGAGTATCTTTGAAAGAATTGCATTGATATATGCTGTACCTGTTGAGTCTGGTTGTACTGTAGTATTGATTCCTGTATTTTGGGGAAAAGAAAGATAGATATCAGAGATTTCTGTGAAATATCATAAACTACAGTAAGATAAGAATGAGATCGAGTTAGATTAGGATGTACTTGTGTTACAGATTTGATTGCATTATTGATAATAGTATGCTAAACGAGTACAGAACCATTATAGACTCCTTTCAGGAGATTACAAGAGTTAGACCAGATACAGCTACTGAGTGGAGATTTTGCAATAAGGATTCTAGATTTAGAATTCCTTTGATATTGTCGTATATGACTCGATTGTTACAGAAAGGAACAGATGGTATCCTTATGTACTCAGTAGATGTACTGAAATCGAGCTTAACATTGGCAGATTTGCCAGTGATATACGAGTTGGTAGATGTTTGCCTAGATAAGATTTTAGATTTGCTTTATATCAGAAAGATAGATTTCAGAATTGAATTCAGATCAGATACTGATTGTTGTTTTAGAATTCAGAACAGAATGATATTGAGTGTACAGAATGAATTGAAAAATCAGTAGAAGAATATCGACCAGGAGTTACATCCGATTTTGTGTGGCTCTTTGGCATGTTTCAGTATATTCAGAGATGTTCTGATGATTCTATGCTTGTTATATCTATGAGATTTTGATATGTAACAGCATATGATTGATTAAAAGGAATATTTGAAGATTTATTGAATATTCAGAGAACCGTGATTATTGTATACAGAAATTAGTCAGGTATGAATTATAATTGAAACAGATTGTATTCAGAATATATGATATCTGCAGTTTGTATACCGATTTATTTGCACCGTTAAGACAGAAATCAGTGACTGTAAACGACACAGGTAACAGATATATCAGAATTAGCAGAAATGTCAGAAAGTCAGATTTGCTGAGTTTTACAGATTTTCTTATTCTCTTATTTCCTTATTATGTTATATCTGCTTGCGTATTGTGATTGCTCTAAATCAGTATTTGAGACATCTTATATTGTTTGGGAGCATATTCTATTTGCAGATGAGATATGGCAGATGATTTGGGCACTGTGAAGATTGATCAGTAGTCAGAATTATCAGTATTGCCAGCAATCGTTGTTTTATGAGTTTTCTTAAACTCACTAGATCTGTATAGGTTATCTTTATCTCGAATCTGATTGATATTACTGTGGGTTGTATGTATGTTTGATACCGAATATTGTAAACAGTTGAGAGTTGCAACAGTTCAGAAATGTGATCAGAATGCTCAGAATTGTATTTCGATAATCAGAACAGAGTTTCGATTAGAGTAACTGATATGTGAATTGTGTTTGTATAAGATTGATTAGTTTGTGATATCCGAATGTTTCAGAATTGTATAACAGAATTGAGAGTTATAATCAGAACCGAATACCAGGTAGGTATTTCTTCTTTATTTTATATTTTTAACTGATTGTTTATACCGAATAGTGCGAATCAGATATCACAAATGGTGTCAGACATGCACAGTGATCGATTCAGTTTTCATTCGGATAACAGATAGTTGTGAGATAAGCAGATTAGAGCAATGATGGCAGAAAATTGTACAGAAATGTTAGCAGGAATTGTACTGATAGGTCTGAATTGCTAACAGGAGAAAGCAGAAAGATAGAAATCAAAAGATTTGTTACAGAATATGTATATTTCTGAATAGAAATGAGAGTACATTTCTATGGTTTTCGTAATGACATTACAGCTATTTTCTTTAGATTTTGATATGATATGATTAAGATTGACAGATTGTTCAATCTATATCTATCAGTTTGTACCAGATTACGTACAAACAGAACTAGATAACATAGATCGATGTCAAAGAAATGATCAGATGGATTAGAATATTGAATTAGATGATATCAGATTGTGATTTTGATGGAGTTGTACTTGTGATAGACTATATCATAAGCTCTCTTGTGCAGATTTATTACAGATTGGCAGGTAGTCAGAAACATTGACAGATAGTCAAGGTGTAATAATCAGATATTGGCAGATATTGGTAGAACTTTAGTGCTGGATGATAGCACTAGTTATCCAGATAGTTCAGCATGAATAGAGTTAAGCCACCAATGGCGGATGATAACGATTGGGAATTGAAGATAAAGACTGAATATGTCCTGGATTGGGATAAGCAAATGTGATCACAGCTACAGGTAATATTGTTTTGTTATAACTTACAGGTTGGTTTATACGGATGTTGTATAGCCAGTATGATGAGATTGATTTTGTCAGAACTGGAGAAGAAGTATTATGACATTATACTTCGTGAATTCTTATTCCAGACTGGAATCAGATATTTGAGTTTCTGAGTTAAACTCTATGTACATATCTTCTGATATATCTGAATTGATTACTTGCGAGTTCGAGGACGAACTCAGATTTAAGAGGGGGAGAAATGTAAGGCCCGAGATAATAAAGATGATATTATTTTAATCCGAGAGTATGTAATTGGAAACTTTTGGAGTGTTGATTTATATTCCAAGATGTTTGCAATTATTTAGGATTGAAATGGAATTATTTAGGATTGAATTGAATTAAAAAGATTGAGCGGGGGCCAATTTGCAATTAGTGAAAAATTGAGGGACTAAAGTGTAATTAATGTATTTTGCATGGGACACTTGGCTTAATTCACCTCTTGAACGTGGCCTTGCAATTGATTGATTCACCTCTTCAACGATATATATATATATATATATAAATATATATATATATATATATATAAACATCATTTCCTCGACAATTTCAAGGCAAAACCGAGAAAAGCTTCATGAAATTCTCAAAACTTGGTTTTGGTGCGAAAATTGTGATTTTGGTTAATTCGGTTATCAGATTTTAATTCCGGACACAGTACTGTACTCCTCTCGTTGAGAGCTACAACTGGACGTAAGTTTTATGGAGTTCTGTTATCATTTGAAATTATGATATTGCCAGAATTGAATATGATTCAGATATGGTGTTTTTGCTACCGTAGACATTATAGAATTGAAGTAAGATTAAAGAATAGATTGTTTCGGTAATTGTTATGATTTTTGAAAGATATTGACTGCGATTCTATATAAAAATTGTGTTAGTATTCAGAGTATGAATTATATTAACACAGATTATGAAGTCCAGTATTAGATTTGTGATGTTCAGATGGACGGGGTTAGTCAGATTGTATTATTATGCCGTCGAAACATCAGTTGATTTATATTGATCAGATTCAGTATTGATTGAGATGGATCAGATTCCGTAATTATTCAGATTGGATTGTAGTGTCGATGACATGACTCAGATTGTATTATGTTCAGACATTGATCAGATTTTGTACTGAATTGGGTATTGATCAGAACAAATTGTGTTTTGAGCTGCACATTGATACAGTGTATTTATTCTTGTCATTTCAGATTGAAGATGGACAGACTGGACTTCGAGACTTCGTCTTCCTCAGACGGGGAAGATAAAGGTATAATTCATGTGATATCTGGGAAGATATAACTCAAATCAAATCTTATCTGAGTTTCCCAATAAAATCACATACTAGACTATTATTTATGTTTTGATATGATTGTTTATAGATTTGTTTATAGAACTTGTATACAAATCTTGCTATGCTTTGTTTACAGATCTTGTGGCATTGCATTAGAATGATTATGTTTGTTTACAGATTGTGTATTCATGCATTAAGATAGGACAGTCTGGAGATCAAGCAGACTTCTAGATGTTCGGCGATATCTCAGCTTAGGGGAAGATCACCGCCCCTATTGTAGATGCGGATACAGATCAGGCCGAAGTCTTGGAATAAGACGTACAGCACCTCGATTGGTAGGGTAGGTGACAGACAGTGACGTCTTATTCACAACGGGATCCCTAGAGTTATAGATCGAGTCAAGTCTAGACATGATTTGATTAGAACTGCATGCTTATATGGATGTGGCTCCTAGATCATGGGACCCATCATTACTACTTTCAGTTGGATTAGCATGTTTTATGATTAAGATTGTTTATATGCATGTTTATCTGAATTGAGTTGCATGCTTATTTGATTAATTTCATAGACTATGAAATAGATTGTTTCTATACATGATAGCATGTTTTATGATTTAGTTTGTGTATATACATGCTTACCATGTTTTATACTGGGATTTATTCTCACCGGAGTTATCCGGCTGTTGTCTTGTTTTGTATGTGTGCATGACAACAGGTGGGGCTGGATCAGGGTCGAGATGACGATGAGAGAAGACGAGTTAGCGTGGTGATTCCGGACTTATAGTAGACTTGGTTTATTACTTGAATTTAGTAGTTGAACCTTAGACTAGTTTGAATTAGAAGTGTGTTGTACAAGACTTGTATAATTATTATACTGATTTGTATAATAGATAAATGCCATTACCTTCCGCACTTTATGTTAAAAATAAAAATTTTTAGACTCTGTTTTATCTTAATTGATAATTAAATCCCAAAGATGATTAATAAGACAGATCAGCGTCCGGTTCCCCACAGTTTAGCCCAAAAAGTAATCCAAAAATAGAATCCCTCCCCTTCTTAGTCCTAGGCAACCCCAAAATAAAATCCATAGAAATGTCAATCCAAGTTCTTTTTAAGAATAGCACGCAAAAGTGTTCTCAAAGTTCTATTTACAACTTCAGTTTGTCCATCCGTTTGAGGATGACAAGTAGTAGATTACAACAATATTGAGCAAAGTTTAGCCCATAAAGTAATCCAAAAATAGAATCCCTCCCCTTCTTAGTCCTAGGCAACCCCAAAATAAAGTCCATAGAAATGTCAATCAAAGTTCTTTTAAGAATAGCACGCAAATATTGAGCAAAGTTCTATTTTCAACTTCAGTTTGTCCATCCGTTTGAGGATGACAAGTAGTAGATTACAACAATATTGAGCAAAGTTTAGCCCATATAAGTTCTATTGACAACTTCAGTTTGTCCATCCGTTTGAGGATGACAAATAGTAGATTACAACAATATTGAGCAAAGTTTATCCCATAAAGTAATCCAAAAATAGAATCCCTCCACTTCTTAGTCCTAGGCAACCCCAAAATAAAGTCCATAGAAATGTCAATCCAAGTTCTTTTTAAGAATAGCACGCAAAAGTGCTCCCAAAGTTCTATTTACAACTTCAGTTTGTCCATCCGTTTGAGGATGACAAGTAGTAGATTACAACAATATGGAGCAAAGTTTAGCCCATAAAGTAATCCAAAAATAGAATCCCTCCCCTTCTTAGTCCTAGGCAACCGCAAAATAAAGTGCATAGAAATGTCAATCCAAGTTCTTTTTAAGAATAGCACGCAAAAGTGTTCTCAAAGTTTTATTTACAACTTCAGTTTGTCCATCCGTTTGGGGATGACAAGTAGTAGATTACAACAATATTGAGCAAAGTTTAGCCCATATAAGTTCTATTGACAACTTCAGTTTGTCCATCCGTTTGAGGATGACAAATAGTAGATTACAACAATATTGAGCAAAGTTTATCCCATAAAGTAATCCAAAAATAGAATCCCTCCACTTCTTAGTCCTAGGCAACCCCAAAATAAAGTCCATAGAAATGTCAATCCAAGTTCTTTTTAAGAATAGCACGCAAAAGTGCTCCCAAAGTTCTATTTACAACTTCAGTTTGTCCATCCGTTTGAGGATGACAAGTAGTAGATTACAACAATATGGAGCAAAGTTTAGCCCATAAAGTAATCCAAAAATAGAATCCCTCCCCTTCTTAGTCCTAGGCAACCGCAAAATAAAGTGCATAGAAATGTCAATCCAAGTTCTTTTTAAGAATAGCACGCAAAAGTGTTCTCAAAGTTTTATTTACAACTTCAGTTTGTCCATCCGTTTGAGGATGACAAGTAGTAGATTACAACAATATTGAGCAAAGTTTAGCCCATAAAGTAATCCAAAAATAGAATCCCTCCCCTTCTTAGTCCTAGGCAACCCCAAAATAAAGTCCATAGAAATGTCAATCAAAGTTCTTTTAAGAATAGCACGCAAATATTGAGCAAAGTTCTATTTTCAACTTCAGTTTGTCCATCCGTTTGAGGATGACAAGTAGTAGATTACAACAATATGGAGCAAAGTTTAGCCCATAAAGTAATCCAAAAATAGAATCCCTCCCCTTCTTAGTCCTAGACAACCCCAAAATAAAGTCCATAGAAATGTCAATCCAAGTTCTTTTAAGAATAGCACGCACAAGTGTTCCCAAAGTTCTATTTACAACTTCAGTTTGTCCATCCGTTTGGGGATGACAAGTAGTAGATTACAACAATATTGAGCAAAGTTTAGCCCATATAAGTTCTATTGACAACTTCAGTTTGTCTATCCGTTTGAGGATGACAAGTAGTAGATTACAACAATATTGAGCAAAGTTTAGCCCATAAAGTAATCCAAAAATAGAATCCATCCACTTCTTAGTCCTAGGCAACCCCAAAATAAAGTCCATAGAAATGTCAATCCAAGTTCTTTTTAAGAATAGCACGCAAAAGTGGTCCCAAAGTTCTATTTACAACTTCAGTTTGTCCATCCGTTTGAGGATGACAAGTAGTAGATTACAACAATATTGAGCAAAGTTTAGCCCACAAAATAATCCAAAAATAGAATCCCTCCCCTTCTTTGTCCTAGGCAACCCCAAAATAAAGTGCATAGAAATGTCAATCCAAGTTCTTTTTAAGAATAGCACGCAAAAGTGTTCCCAAAGTTCTATTTTCAACTTCAGTTTGTCCATCCGTTTGAGGATGACAAGTAGTAGATTACAACTTTATTGTGCAAAGTTTAGCCCATAAAATAATCCAAAAATAGAATCCCTCCCATTCTTAGTCCTAGGCAACCCCAAAATAAAGTCCATAGAAATGTCAATCCAAGTTCTTTTTAAGAATAGCACGCAAAAGTGTTCCTAAAGTTCTATTTACAACTTCAGTTTGTCCATCTGTTTGAGGATGACAAGTAGTAGATTACAACAATATTGAGCAAAGTTTGGCCATAAAGTAATCCAAAAATAGAATCCCTCCCCTTCTTAGTCCTAGGCTACCCCAAAATAAAGTCCATAGAAATGTCAATCCAAGTTCTTTTTAAGAATAGCACGCAAAAGTGTTCCCAAAGTTCTATTTACAACTTCAGTTTGTCCATCCGTTTGAGGATGACAAGTAGTAGATTACAACAATATTGAGCAAAGTTTAGCCCATAAAGTAATCCAAAAATAGAATCCCTCCCCTTTTTAGTCCTAGGCAACCCCAAAATAAAGTCCATAGAAATGTCAATCCAAGTTCTTTTAAGAATAGCACGCACAAGTGTTCCCAAAGTTCTATTTACAACTTCAGTTTGTCCATCCATTTGGGGATGACAAGTAGTAGATTACAACAATATTGAGCAAAGTTTAGCCCATATAAGTTCTATTGACAACTTCAGTTTGTCCATCCGTTTGAGGATGACAAATAGTAGATTACAACAATATTGAGCAAAGTTTAGCCCATAAAGTAATCCAAAAATAGAATCCCTCCCCTTCTTAGTCCTAGGCAACCCCAAAATAAAGTCCATAGAAATGTCAATCCAAGTTCTTTTTAAGAATAACACGCAAAAGTGTTCTCAAAGTTCTATTTACAACTTCAGTTTGTCCATCCGTTTGAGGATGACAAGTAGTAGATTACAACAATATTGAGCAAAGTTTAGCCCATAAAGTAATCCAAAAATAGAATCCCTCACCTTCTTAGTCCTAGGCAACCCCAAAATAAAGTCCATAGAAATGTCAGTCCAAGTTCTTTTAAGAATAGCACGCAAAAGTGTTCCCAAAGTTCTATTTACAACTTCAGTTTGTCCATCCGTTTGAGGATGACAAGTAGTAGATTACAACTTTATTGTGCAAAGTTTATCCCATAAAGTAATCCAAAAATAGAATCCCTCCCCTTCTTAGTCCTAGGCAACCCCAAAATAAAGTCCATACAAATGTCAATCCAAGTTCTTTTTAAGAATAGCACGCAAAAGTGTTCCCATAGTTCTATTTACAACTTCAGTTTGTCCATCTGTTTGAGGATGACAATTAGTAGATTACAACAATATTGAGCAAAGTTTAGCCATAAAGTAATCCAAAAATAGAATCCCTCCCCTTCTTAGTCCTAGGCTACCCCAAAATAAAGTCCATAGAAATGTCAATCCAAGTTCTTTTTAAGAATAGCACGCAAAAGTGTTCCCAAAGTTCTATTTACAACTTCAGTTTGTCCATCCGTTTGAGGATGACAAGTAGTAGATTACAACAATATTGAGCAAAGTTTAGCCCATAAAGTAATCCAAAAATAGAATCCCTCCCCTTCTTAGTCCTAGGCAACCCCAAAATAAAGTCCATAGAAATGTCAATCCAAGTTCTTTTAAGAATAGCACGCACAAGTGTTCCCAAAGTTCTATTTACAACTTCAGTTTGTCCATCCGTTTGGGGATGACAAGTAGTAGATTACAACAATATTGAGCAAAGTTTAGCCCATATAAGTTCTATTGACAACTTCAGTTTGTCCATCCGTTTGAGGATGACAAATAGTAGATTACAACAATATTGAGCAAAGTTTAGCCCATAAAGTAATCCAAAAATAGAATCCCTCCCCTTCTTTGTCCTAGGCAACCCCAAAATAAAGTCCATAGAAATGTCAATCGAAGTTCTTTTTAAGAATAACACGCAAAAGTGTTCTCAAAGTTCTATTTACAACTTCAGTTTGTCCATCCGTTTGAGGATGACAAGTAGTAGATTACAACAATATTGAGCAAATTTTAGCCCATAAAGTAATCCAAAAATAGAATCCCTCACCTTCTTAGTCCTAGGCAACCCCAAAATAAAGTCCATAGAAATGTCAGTCCAAGTTCTTTTAAGAATAGCACGCAAAAGTGTTCCCAAAGTTCTATTTACAACTTCAGTTTGTCCATCCGTTTGAGGATGACAAGTAGTAGATTACAACTTTATTGTGCAAAGTTTAGCCCATAAAGTAATCCAAAAATAGAATCCCTCCCCTTCTTAGTCCTAGGCAACCCCAAAATAAAGTCCATAGAAATGTCAATCCAAGTTCTTTTTAAGAATAGCACGCAAAAGTGTTCCCATAGTTCTATTTACAACTTCAGTTTGTCCATCTGTTTGAGGATGACAAGTAGTTGATTACAACAATATTGAGCAAAGTTTAGCCCAAAAAGTAATCCAAAAATAGAATCCCTCCCCTTCTTAGTCCTAGGCAACCCCAAAATAAAGTCCATAGAAATGTCAATCCAAGTTCTTTTTAATAATAGCACGCAAAAGTGTTCTCAAAGTTCTATTTACAACTTCAGTTTGTCCATCCGTTTGAGGATGACAAGTAGTAGATTACAACAATATTGAGCAAAGTTTAGCCCATAAAGTAATCCAAAAATAGAATCCCTCACCTTCTTAGTCCTAGGCAACCCCAAAATAAAGTCCATAGAAATGTCAGTCCAAGTTCTTTTAAGAATAGCACGCAAAAGTGTTCCCAAAGTTCTATTTACAACTTCAGTTTGTCCATCCGTTTGAGGATGACAAGTAGTAGATTACAACTTTATTGTGCAAAGTTTAGCCCATAAAGTAATCCAAAAATAGAATCCCTCCCCTTCTTAGTCCTAGGCAACCCCAAAATAAAGTCCATACAAATGTCAATCCAAGTTCTTTTTAATAATAGCACGCAAAAGTGTTCCCATAGTTCTATTTACAACTTCAGTTTGTCCATCTGTTTGAGGATGACAATTAGTAGATTACAACAATATTGAGCAAAGTTTAGCCATAAAGTAATCCAAAAATAGAATCCCTCCCCTTCTTAGTCCTAGGCTACCCCAAAATAAAGTCCATAGAAATGTCAATCTAAGTTCTTTTTAAGAATAGCACGCAAAAGTGTTCCCAAAGTTCTATTTACAACTTCAGTTTGTCCATCCGTTTGAGGATGACAAGTAGTAGATTACAACAATATTGAGCAAAGTTTAGCCCATAAAGTAATCCAAAAATAGAATCCCTCCCCTTCTTAGTCCTAGGCAACCCCAAAATAAAGTCCATAGAAATGTCAATCCAAGTTCTTTTAAGAATAGCACGCACAAGTGTTCCCAAAGTTCTATTTACAACTTCAGTTTGTCCATCCGTTTGGGGATGACAAGTAGTAGATTACAACAATATTGAGCAAAGTTTAGCCCATATAAGTTCTATTGACAACTTCAGTTTGTCCATCCGTTTGAGGATGACTAATAGTAGATTACAACAATATTGAGCAAAGTTTAGCCCAAAAAGTAATCCAAAAATAGAATCCCTCCCCTTCTTAGTCCTAGGCAACCCCAAAATAAAGTCCATAGAAATGTCAATCCAAGTTCTTTTTAAGAATAACACGCAAAAGTGTTCTCAAAGTTCTATTTACAACTTCAGTTTGCTCATCCGTTTGAGGATGACAAGTAGTAGATTACAACAATATTGAGCAAATTTTAGCCCATAAAGTAATCCAAAAATAGAATCCCTCACCTTCTTAGTCCTAGGCAACCCCAAAATAAAGTCCATAGAAATGTCAGTCCAAGTTCTTTTAAGAATAGCACGCAAAAGTGTTCCCAAAGTTCTATTTACAACTTCAGTTTGTCCATCCGTTTGAGGATGACAAGTAGTAGATTACAACTTTATTGTGCAAAGTTTAGCCCATAAAGTAATCCAAAAATAGAATCCCTCCCCTTCTTAGTCCTTGGCAACCCCAAAATAAAGTCCATAGAAATGTCAATCCAAGTTCTTTTTAAGAATAGCAAGCAAAAGTGTTCCCATAGTTCTATTTACAACTTCAGTTTGTCCATCTGTTTGAGGATGACAATTAGTAGATTACAACAATATTGAGCAAAGTTTAGCCATAAAGTAATTCAAAAATAGAATCCCTCCCCTTCTTAGTCCTAGGCTACCCCAAAATAAAGTCCATAGAAATGTCAATCCAAGTTCTTTTTAAGAATAGCACGCAAAAGTGTTCCCAAAGTTCTATTTACAACTTCAGTTTGTCCATCCGTTTGAGGATGACTAGTAGTAGATTACAACAATATTGAGCAAAGTTTAGCCCATAAAGTAATCCAAAAATAGAATCCCTCCCCTTCTTAGTCCTAGGCAACCCCAAAATAAAGTCCATAGAAATGTCAATCCAAGTTCTTTTAAGAATAGCACGCACAAGTGTTCCCAAAGTTCTATTTACAACTTCAGTTTGTCCATCCGTTTGGGGATGACAAGTAGTAGATTACAACAATATTGAGCAAAGTTTAGCCCATATAAGTTCTATTGACAACTTCAGTTTGTCCATCCGTTTGAGGATGACAAATAGTAGATTACAACAATATTGAGCAAAGTTTAGCCCAAAAAGTAATCCAAAAATAGAATCCCTCCCCTTCTTAGTCCTAGGCAACCCCAAAATAAAGTCCATAGAAATGTCAATCCAAGTTCTTTTTAATAATAGCACGCAAAAGTGTTCTCAAAGTTCTATTTACAACTTCAGTTTGTCCATCCGTTTGAGGATGACAAGTTGTAACGCCCCGAAAATTTTAAGGTCCACGCAAACAACATGCATGCAATTATTAAATTCTCTTGTATTTTAATTAAATGTTTTAATTGCATTATTATATTATGTTGTGCATATTTGCATATTTAAAATATATTTTTCTACATTGTTGCATTAAAATGTATTTTTAAAGGTTATTCGAGTTGCGATCGAGGAACGGGGACCGAGGGCTGAAATATAGAAATTGATTTTTTATTAAATAAATGTTTTTAATTATTTAAAAGATGGTCAATGCTTTTTCTTATTTTTGAAAATATGGGGTTTTGAGGTGATTTTATACGCCGGGGCATAAATTTTATCGGTGTTGGTTTTTCAACTAAAAATCGAGTTTTTTAGCAACCCGGCTAATAAATTCAAATTTTTATTAAAAGAAAACTTTGCTATTATTTTATTTAAATTCTAATTTAACTAAATGGGCTTAATTTCATGGCTTATTAGGCCTAAAGCCTACTTAGTGATTAGTTTAGTATTTAATTTGTTAATCAAATCAAAACCTACCCTACCTTGCAATCAAAGTCTCGGCCACCCACTTTTTAATTTCAAAACCTCTCCCCACAATTCTCAAACCACACGGCACTTCACACACAATTTCAGAAAAAAGAGCTTCGAAGAGATTTCGTGGGTTCAAGGGAGATTCAAGCCTTGGTTTCGATCCGTTCCTCGTCGTCAACATTTAATCGTGCGTTTAAAACGCAAAGGCACGCCATACATCTCCTTTTCTCATCTATCACATCGTAGTATCGTTTTAAATATCGTGTGCATGAAAAACATGAAATTCTTTGATTTATTTTCGGAATATTGCACATACATGTATGAAATCCATGAATTTTGATCCAAAAACATGTTTACACGGTTGCTAAAGGGGCTGTCATGGCTAGGATATAATTAAGGATGATTTTCCCAAGTTTAAAGAGTCCTAAAACACACAAAAACGTTGCAAATTAAGAAGGAACAAAGCTGGAACCGTAGGAACAACTTCAGAAATAGGAACCGTAGGCTTTGGTGTGCATGTTGTGGTTCATGGACTCGATGGTTCTGCATGGGGGCTGGAGCTCGGCCAGGGCTTGTTGGGGGCTTGGCCAGGGTCAGGTTCGAAGGCTAGGTATGGTGCTAGGGCGGCTAGGGTTCGAGCTTGGGGCTGGGGAAGGAGTCCATGCTAGTTGGGTCTCTTCTCGAAGAGAAATCCTGGTGGCCGAGAAATTCAGGGGAGGGGCTCGTTAAGGGGCTGGCTAGGTGGTCTGGGTGATGGCTTGGGATGGTCCAGAGAGGGGTAGGTAGGTTCAGGGCTCGTGGTGGCTCGAGCCAGAACCATGCGAGGAAACACACGCACGCACACAGGGAGGGGATTGACGCGCACAGGCTGCGGGATTCTTCGGGCGGTTGGTGCGTGGCTCAGGGGCTCGGGCTAGGGGTGGCTCGGGTCTGGGGCTGGTCTAGGGTCAGTAAAGGTCATGGGTGGTCGGTAGTTAGAGGGCTGGAGGTGTCCTAGTCCAATTAGGAGTTCTAGAAATGCTAGGAAGACACGCTCAAAACATGCAGAAAATTGGTCTAGTTTCCAGAGGTGTTTTGGGCGGGCCAAGGCTAGTTTTTCGGGCTGGGCTTGCACAGTAGGGTCCCTAGATGGGTTGGCTTGGGTTTGGTTCAAGGTTGCTCGGGCGTGGCTCGGGTAAATTAGGAGATGGCTCGGTGTGTTCGTCGAAGGGTCAAAAACGAGAATTTAGGAAGGAAAAATTGATCCAAGGGTCCACGGGGGTGGCTCATGACTTGGAAGGGTAGGATAAATCACAAAAATGCTATGTTTAAAATTTGGGATCAAAATAACGAGTTTTGGATTTATTCGGAATTTAATCGCCGCTCGAAACGTCAATTAACGAGTTAATTGAAAAGTCTAGTTTTAAGCTTTATAAAATTATGAAAAATTAGGTTTAAGCTTAAATAATTATTGGAAGTCTAAGTTTTCAATTTGGGAATTTTATATTAAGGTTTGGTTTAATTCGAGAATAAAACGCATTAATATGTCACATTTAAAGATTAATTTAAAAGTCATCGAATTAAGCTAAATAGAAATATGAGAAAATTTACGTAAGCTTAAATAATTATTTGGGACATGTTAGAGTCATGAAATCAAGAAAATAATCGAAAACGAAAAATGTCGAAGCCAGGGGTAAAACGGTCATTTTACACGGGAATTTAGTAAAGGTCATGGCAGTGCCCGAAATGCTGTTTCTATGTTATTATGATGAATTTGAAATGTTTATGAATTTCTCATGATTAAATGCTGATTTTTTTAATGCCTAAAGAATGTTCATGATTGAAAAAGACATTTAAAATACATGTTGCATGCTTGGTTTCAAAAGAAAAGAGAAAATGTTATGTTATGCACATTTTTAATAAGTGATGTGAATGAAATACGTTGAATGAAGTGAAGTGATTGTGACTAGTTCGTCAATGGTGGCGATATCGTGAGGGTGATGGTCCCAGTGGGAGCCCGACGATCGTGTTTCCATTATTGCGAACAAGAGGTTAAGAGGTTATGAGGTTTGAGGTTAGGATAGGAATGTCGTGAGGGGAAAGCCCATTGGGAGCCCCGACGATCGTATTTCTATTCGATTCATGTTAGGCCAGGGCCCAGTTGACCGGTGAGAGTGTTGCTGGTGTCCCCCGCCGCCCAGTACTGTGGTTTTATTTCTGATGGATCCATCAAGAGGTCATGTCATGAGAGGAAAGTCACAATTAACGATCTGAATTCAACAGAGGATAAAGGAAAATGTTATGATTATGTTTAAAGGATTTATGTCATGTTGAGGAAAAGGAAAAAGTTAAGGTTTATGTTATGCATATCATGAAAATGTTTATGTTTAAAGTTTTATGCATCATGAAAATATTTATGAAAATGTTTATGTTTAAAGTTTTATGCATCATGAAAATATTTATGAAAATGTTTATGTTCAAGTTTATGCATCTTCATGAAAATGATATTTTAAGTATAAGTATTTTTCACTGTTATGTGTTGACTGTATTACGTATTACTCGTTATCAAGATTATGATGTGTTGAGTCTTTAGACTCACTAGGTGTGATGGATGCAGGTGACATTGAGGGAGGACTTGACGGATGATCCAACTGGACTGAAGGTGCACATGACCCGAGGACCGACGCTAGTTTCCGCATATATGTTTATGATTTCTGTTAAAAGAGTGTACGACTTTTATTTATTGTTTGAGAGATTTTTGAGAGATTATAGTATGGGCTGCATTTCTCAAATATATAGTTGGTGGTTTTAATTTTAAAAAGGCTCTATAATATTTTATGAAATTTTGTGGTTCG
The DNA here is from genome assembly GCF_022965805.1 of Primulina eburnea. Classification (NCBI taxonomy): domain Eukaryota; kingdom Viridiplantae; phylum Streptophyta; class Magnoliopsida; order Lamiales; family Gesneriaceae; genus Primulina; species Primulina eburnea. The sequence continues at coordinate 132,703 of NW_027331315.1, forward strand.
GCCGAATGCTATGTGAGGTTTAAAAAAAAAAAAAAAATTCTAGTACTTTTAAAGCAATAAAAAGATCAGGACGTTTCAGTTGGTATCAGAGCGGTGGTTCCTGTAAAGGGTTGTGCCACCATCAGCGCCGGGAAGATCAGTCGTCAAGCCTCTAAGTTGTAAGTTTTACATGCTTTATGTGATTCAATATGATTTTATGATTTTACCTGCATAAGTACATGACTTATATGTTTACGTCACATGTCTGTTTTATAAGTTTTGAATTTTATAAGTGATACGATATGAAAAATTATTTTTCAACGCATGTTGGTTTTGTGGTGGAAGTGGACTATCTTGATATTTGGGTTTTAGTGTTGACATTCTATTTTTGGGCTATAAGTTAATCGTAAATATTATGAATGTTTTATGGGACACGTAGATTTTCTAAGAAAATATTTATGATAAATGGTTACTAGTCGAATTAAATTTTGGGAATTAGATGTAAGAAATAAAAATTTAAGGATTTACAACGACTTTGGGAATAAGAAAAGTGTATAAATTGGGATTTTAAGTTTGATGAAAGGTAATATTGGTTATAGGAATTGATTTTGGGAAAATAAGCTTAAATTTTTTTGAAATTATGTTATGGGAAACCCGTAAGAATGTCAAGAATTTATGGGTTAATAGTAGGATTTTTGAAATTAATGACTAATTAGGATGATTTTTGGGAAAATTAAGAATTTATTTTGCAATTATTAAGGAATTTGGGGACTAATTTAGCAATAAGCGATAATTTGATGGTTTAATTGATAAGAATTTTTGAGGATTTAGACTTTTAAGAATATTTGTAACTTCTGGATATCTTGGTTTTAGTATTATAAGAAATTTTAGTCAAGGGTTTTCAAGGAAGAACCGATATTAGGATTGAAAAATCTAAGCGTTAACGGATGCGTTTGGGATTTTAAGATTGAAATTTGATAATTTGATGAATATTTTGGGTATAAATTAAGGAAAATAATATACGAAAAGTATAGTCATCCATCTTTTAATATTGGGGATCGTAAGAAAAATTGAAATTCGAGGTTATAATGGTAATAGCACTAAGTATTTGGGTCCTTTTAAGTGCGATTTGAAAATAAGGATTTAAGAAGGAAAATTTAATTGGGATAAAGAGACGTAAGGACATTCTAGAGTTTAAGTTTTATCAGAGTAAGCGCAGCGGAAAGCGTGGATTTTTGGGATACTAGAACTAAGTCTAAAGCTTTGGGTTATTAAGGATAAGCGAATTTCGAGGACGAAATTCAATTTAAGGGGGGAAGATTGTAACGCCCCGAAAATTTTAAGGTCCACGCAAACAACATGCATGCAATTATTAAATTCTCTTGTATTTTAATTAAATGTTTTAATTGCATTATTATATTATGTTGTGCATATTTGCATATTTAAAATATATTTTTCTACATTGTTGCATTAAAATGTATTTTTAAAGGTTATTCGAGTTGCGATCGAGGAACGGGGACCGAGGGCTGAAATATAGAAATTGATTTTTTATTAAATAAATGTTTTTAATTATTTAAAAGATGGTCAATGCTTTTTCTTATTTTTGAAAATATGGGGTTTTGAGGTGATTTTATACGCCGGGGCATAAATTTTATCGGTGTTGGTTTTTCAACTAAAAATCGAGTTTTTTAGCAACCCGGCTAATAAATTCAAATTTTTATTAAAAGAAAACTTTGCTATTATTTTATTTAAATTCTAATTTAACTAAATGGGCTTAATTTCATGGCTTATTAGGCCTAAAGCCTACTTAGTGATTAGTTTAGTATTTAATTTGTTAATCAAATCAAAACCTACCCTACCTTGCAATCAAAGTCTCGGCCACCCACTTTTTAATTTCAAAACCTCTCCCCACAATTCTCAAACCACACGGCACTTCACACACAATTTCAGAAAAAAGAGCTTCGAAGAGATTTCGTGGGTTCAAGGGAGATTCAAGCCTTGGTTTCGATCCGTTCCTCGTCGTCAACATTTAATCGTGCGTTTAAAACGCAAAGGCACGCCATACATCTCCTTTTCTCATCTATCACATCGTAGTATCGTTTTAAATATCGTGTGCATGAAAAACATGAAATTCTTTGATTTATTTTCGGAATATTGCACATACATGTATGAAATCCATGAATTTTGATCCAAAAACATGTTTACACGGTTGCTAAAGGGGCTGTCATGGCTAGGATATAATTAAGGATGATTTTCCCAAGTTTAAAGAGTCCTAAAACACACAAAAACGTTGCAAATTAAGAAGGAACAAAGCTGGAACCGTAGGAACAACTTCAGAAATAGGAACCGTAGGCTTTGGTGTGCATGTTGTGGTTCATGGACTCGATGGTTCTGCATGGGGGCTGGAGCTCGGCCAGGGCTTGTTGGGGGCTTGGCCAGGGTCAGGTTCGAAGGCTAGGTATGGTGCTAGGGCGGCTAGGGTTCGAGCTTGGGGCTGGGGAAGGAGTCCATGCTAGTTGGGTCTCTTCTCGAAGAGAAATCCTGGTGGCCGAGAAATTCAGGGGAGGGGCTCGTTAAGGGGCTGGCTAGGTGGTCTGGGTGATGGCTTGGGATGGTCCAGAGAGGGGTAGGTAGGTTCAGGGCTCGTGGTGGCTCGAGCCAGAACCATGCGAGGAAACACACGCACGCACACAGGGAGGGGATTGACGCGCACAGGCTGCGGGATTCTTCGGGCGGTTGGTGCGTGGCTCAGGGGCTCGGGCTTGGGGTGGCTCGGGTCTGGGGCTGGTCTAGGGTCAGTAAAGGTCATGGGTGGTCGGTAGTTAGAGGGCTGGAGGTGTCCTAGTCCAATTAGGAGTTCTAGAAATGCTAGGAAGACACGCTCAAAACATGCAGAAAATTGGTCTAGTTTCCAGAGGTGTTTTGGGCGGGCCAAGGCTAGTTTTTCGGGCTGGGCTTGCACAGTAGGGTCCCTAGATGGGTTGGCTTGGGTTTGGTTCAAGGTTGCTCGGGCGTGGCTCGGGTAAATTAGGAGATGGCTCGGTGTGTTCGTCGAAGGGTCAAAATCGAGAATTAGAAGGAAAAATTGATCCAAGGGTCCACGGGGGTGGCTCATGACTTGGAAGGGTAGGATAAATCACAAAAATGCTATGTTTAAAATTTGGGATCAAAATAACGAGTTTTGGATTTATTCGGAATTTAATCGCCGCTCGAAACGTCAATTAACGAGTTAATTGAAAAGTCTAGTTTTAAGCTTTATAAAATTATGAAAAATTAGGTTTAAGCTTAAATAATTATTGGAAGTCTAAGTTTTCAATTTGGGAATTTTATATTAAGGTTTGGTTTAATTCGAGAATAAAACGCATTAATATGTCACATTTAAAGATTAATTTAAAAGTCATCGAATTAAGCTAAATAGAAATATGAGAAAATTTACGTAAGCTTAAATAATTATTTGGGACATGTTAGAGTCATGAAATCAAGAAAATAATCGAAAACGAAAAATGTCGAAGCCAGGGGTAAAACGGTCATTTTACACCGAGAATTAGTAAAGGTCATGGCAGTGCCCGAAATGCTGTTTCTATGTTATTATGATGAATTTGAAATGTTTATGAATTTCTCATGATTAAATGCTGATTTTTTTAATGCCTAAAGAATGTTCATGATTGAAAAAGACATTTAAAATACATGTTGCATGCTTGGTTTCAAAAGAAAAGAGAAAATGTTATGTTATGCACATTTTAATAAGTGATGTGAATGAAATACGTTGAATGAAGTGAAGTGATTGTGACTAGTTCGTCAATGGTGGCGATATCGTGAGGGTGATGGTCCCAGTGGGAGCCCGACGATCGTGTTTCCATTATTGCGAACAAGAGGTTAAGAGGTTATGAGGTTTGAGGTTAGGATAGGAATGTCGTGAGGGGAAAGCCCATTGGGAGCCCCGACGATCGTATTTCTATTCGATTCATGTTAGGCCAGGGCCCAGTTGACCGGTGAGAGTGTTGCTGGTGTCCCCCGCCGCCCAGTACTGTGGTTTTATTTCTGATGGATCCATCAAGAGGTCATGTCATGAGAGGAAAGTCACAATTAACGATCTGAATTCAACAGAGGATAAAGGAAAATGTTATGATTATGTTTAAAGGATTTATGTCATGTTGAGGAAAAGGAAAAAGTTAAGGTTTATGTTATGCATATCATGAAAATGTTTATGTTTAAAGTTTTATGCATCATGAAAATATTTATGAAAATGTTTATGTTTAAAGTTTTATGCATCATGAAAATATTTATGAAAATGTTTATGTTCAAGTTTATGCATCTTCATGAAAATGATATTTTAAGTATAAGTATTTTTCACTGTTATGTGTTGACTGTATTACGTATTACTCGTTATCAAGATTATGATGTGTTGAGTCTTTAGACTCACTAGGTGTGATGGATGCAGGTGACATTGAGGGAGGACTTGACGGATGATCCAACTGGACTGAAGGTGCACATGACCCGAGGACCGACGCTAGTTTCCGCATATATGTTTATGATTTCTGTTAAAAGAGTGTACGACTTTTATTTATTGTTTGAGAGATTTTTGAGAGATTATAGTATGGGCTGCATTTCTCAAATATATAGTTGGTGGTTTTAATTTTAAAAAGGCTCTATAATATTTTATGAAATTTTGTGGTTCGGCCGAATGCTATGTGAGGTTTAAAAAAAAAAAAAAAAATTCTAGTACTTTTAAAGCAATAAAAAGATCAGGACGTTTCACAAGTAGTAGATTACAACAATATTGAGCAAAGTTTAGCCCATAAAGTAATCCAAAAATAGAATCCCTCCCCTTCTTAGTCCTAGGCAACCCCAAAATAAAGTGCATAGAAATGTCAATCCAAGTTCTTTTTAAGAATAGCACGCAAAAGTGTTCCCAAAGTTCTATTTACAACTTCAGTTTGCCCATCCGTTTGAGGATGACAAGTAGTAGATTACAACAATATTGAGCAAAGTTTAGCCCATATAAGTTCTATTGACAACTTCAGTTTGTCCATCCGTTTGAGGATGACAAATAGTAGATTACAACAACATTGAGCAAAGTTTAGCCCAAAAAGTAATCCAAAAATAGAATCCCTCCCCTTCTTAGTCCTAGGCAACCCCAAAATAAAGTCCATAGAAATGTCAATCCAAGTTCTTTTTAATAATAGCACGCAAAAGTGTTCTCAAAGTTCTATTTACAACTTCAGTTTGTCCATCTGTTTGAGGATGACAAGTAGTAGATTACAACAATATTGAGCAAAGTTTGGCCATAAAGTAATCCAAAAATAGAATCCCTCCCCTTCTTAGTCCTAGGCTACCCCAAAATAAAGTCCATAGAAATGTCAATCCAAGTTCTTTTTAATAATAGCACGCAAAAGTGTTCCCAAAGTTCTATTTACAACTTCAGTTTGTCCATCCGTTTGAGGATGACAAGTAGTAGATTACAACAATATTGAGCAAAGTTTAGCCCATAAAGTAATCCAAAAATAGAATCCCTCCCCTTCTTAGTCCTAGGCAACCCCAAAATAAAGTCCATAGAAATGTCAATCCAAGTTCTTTTAAGAATAGCACGCACAAGTGTTCCCAAAGTTCTATTTACAACTTCAGTTTGTCCATCCGTTTGGGGATGACAAGTAGTAGATTACAACAATATTGAGAAAAGTTTAGCCCATATAAGTTCTATTGACAACTTCAGTTTGTCCATCCGTTTGAGGATGACAAATAGTAGATTACAACAATATTGAGCAAAGTTTAGCCCATAAAGTAATCCAAAAATAGAATCCCTCCCCTTCTTTGTCCTAGGCAACCCCAAAATAAAGTCCATAGAAATGTCAATCCAAGTTCTTTTTAAGAATAACACGCAAAAGTGTTCTCAAAGTTCTATTTACAACTTCAGTTTGTCCATCCGTTTGAGGATGACAAGTAGTAGATTACAACAATATTGAGCAAAGTTTAGCCCATAAAGTAATCCAAAAATAGAATCCCTCACCTTCTTAGTCCTAGGCAACCCCAAAATAAAGTCCATAGAAATGTCAATCCAAGTTCTTTTAAGAATAGCACGCAAAAGTGTTCCCAAAGTTCTATTTACAACTTCAGTTTGTCCATCCGTTTGAGGATGACAAGTAGTAGATTACAACAATATTGAGCAAAGTTTAGCCCATAAAGTAATCCAAAAATAGAATCCCTCCCCTTCTTAGTCCTAGGCAACCCCAAAATAAAGTCCATAGAAATGTCAATCCAAGTTCTTTTAAGAATAGCACGCACAAGTGTTCCCAAAGTTCTATTTACAACTTCAGTTTGTCCATCCGTTTGAGGATGACAAGTAGTAGATTACAACATTATTGATGCAAAGTTTAGCCCATAAAGTAATCCAAAAATAGAATCCCTCCCCTTCTTAGTCCTAGGCAACCCCAAAATAAAGTCCATAGAAATGTCAATCCAAGTTCTTTTTAAGAATAGCACGCAAAAGTGTTCCCATAGTTCTATTTACAACTTCAGTTTGTCCATCTGTTTGAGGATGACAAGTAGTTGATTACAACAATATTGAGCAAAGTTTAGCCCATAAAGTAATCCAAAAATAGAATCCCTCCCCTTCTTAGTCCTAGGCAACCCCAAAATAAAGTCCATAGAAATGTCAATCCAAGTTCTTTTTAATAATAGCACGCAAAAGTGTTCTCAAAGTTCTATTTACAACTTCAGTTTGTCCATCCGTTTGAGGATGACAAGTAGTAGATTACAACAATATTGAGCAAAGTTTAGCCCATAAAGTAATCCAAAAATAGAATCCCTCACCTTCTTAGTCCTAGGCAACCCCAAAATAAAGTCCATAGAAATGTCAGTCCAAGTTCTTTTAAGAATAGCACGCAAAAGTGTTCCCAAAGTTCTATTTACAACTTCAGTTTGTCCATCCGTTTGAGGATGACAAGTAGTAGATTACAACTTATTGTGCAAAGTTTAGCCCATAAAGTAATCCAAAAATAGAATCCCTCCCCTTCTTAGTCCTAGGCAACCCCAAAATAAAGTCCATACAAATGTCAATCCAAGTTCTTTTTAATAATAGCACGCAAAAGTGTTCCCATAGTTCTATTTACAACTTCAGTTTGTCCATCTGTTTGAGGATGACAATTAGTAGATTACAACAATATTGAACAAAGTTTAGCCATAAAGTAATCCAAAAATAGAATCCCTCCCCTTCTTAGTCCTAGGCTACCCCAAAATAAAGTCCATAGAAATGTCAATCCAAGTTCTTTTTAAGAATAGCACGCAAAAGTGTTCCCAAAGTTCTATTTACAACTTCAGTTTGTCCATCCGTTTGAGGATGACAAGTAGTAGATTACAACAATATTGAGCAAAGTTTAGCCCATAAAGTAATCCAAAAATAGAATCCCTCCCCTTCTTAGTCCTAGGCAACCCCAAAATAAAGTCCATAGAAATGTCAATCCAAGTTCTTTTAAGAATAACACGCACAAGTGTTCCCAAAGTTCTATTTACAACTTCAGTTTGTCCATCCGTTTGGGGATGACAAGTAGTAGATTACAACAATATTGAGCAAAGTTTAGCCCATATAAGTTCTATTGACAACTTCAGTTTGTCCATCCGTTTGAGGATGACAAATAGTAGATTACAACAATATTGAGCAAAGTTTAGCCCAAAAAGTAATCCAAAAATAGAATCCCTCCCCTTCTTAGTCCTAGGCAACCCCAAAATAAAGTCCATAGAAATGTCAATCCAAGTTCTTTTTAAGAATAGCACGCAAAAGTGCTCCCAAAGTTCTATTTACAACTTCAGTTTGTCCATCCGTTTGAGGATGACAAGTAGTAGATTACAACAATATGGAGCAAAGTTTAGCCCATAAAGTAATCCAAAAATAGAATCCCTCCCCTTCTTAGTCCTAGGCAACCGCAAAATAAAGTGCATAGAAATGTCAATCCAAGTTCTTTTTAAGAATAGCACGCAAAAGTGTTCTCAAATGTTTATTTACAACTTCAGTTTGTCCATCCGTTTGGGGATGACAAGTAGTAGATTACAACAATATTGAGCAAAGTTTAGCCCATATAAGTTCTATTGACAACTTCAGTTTGTCCATCCGTTTGAGGATGACAAATAGTAGATTACAACAATATTGAGCAAAGTTTATCCCATAAAGTAATCCAAAAATAGAATCCCTCCACTTCTTAGTCCTAGGCAACCCCAAAATAAAGTCCATAGAAATGTCAATCCAAGTTCTTTTTAAGAATAGCACGCAAAAGTGCTCCCAAAGTTCTATTTACAACTTCAGTTTGTCCATCCGTTTGAGGATGACAAGTAGTAGATTACAACAATATGGAGCAAAGTTTAGCCCATAAAGTAATCCAAAAATAGAATCCCTCCCCTTCTTAGTCCTAGGCAACCGCAAAATAAAGTGCATAGAAATGTCAATCCAAGTTCTTTTTAAGAATAGCACGCAAAAGTGTTCTCAAAGTTCTATTTACAACTTCAGTTTGTCCATCCGTTTGAGGATGACAAGTAGTAGATTACAACAATATTGAGCAAAGTTTAGCCCATAAAGTAATCCAAAAATAGAATCCCTCCCCTTCTTAGTCCTAGGCAACCCCAAAATAAAGTCCATAGAAATGTCAATCAAAGTTCTTTTAAGAATAGCACGCAAATATTGAGCAAAGTTCTATTTCAACTTCAGTTTGTCCATCCGTTTGAGGATGACAAGTAGTAGATTACAACAATATGGAGCAAAGTTTAGCCCATAAAGTAATCCAAAAATAGAATCCCTCCCCTTCTTAGTCCTAGACAACCCCAAAATAAAGTCCATAGAAATGTCAATCCAAGTTCTTTTAAGAATAGCACGCACAAGTGTTCCCAAAGTTCTATTTACAACTTCAGTTTGTCCATCCGTTTGGGGATGACAAGTAGTAGATTACAACAATATTGAGCAAAGTTTAGCCCATATAAGTTCTATTGACAACTTCAGTTTGTCTATCCGTTTGAGGATGACAAGTAGTAGATTACAACAATATTGAGCAAAGTTTAGCCCATAAAGTAATCCAAAAATAGAATCCCTCCACTTCTTAGTCCTAGGCAACCCCAAAATAAAGTCCATAGAAATGTCAATCCAAGTTCTTTTTAAGAATAGCACGCAAAAGTGTTCCCAAAGTTCTATTTACAACTTCAGTTTGTCCATCCGTTTGAGGATGACAAGTAGTAGATTACAACAATATTGAGCAAAGTTTAGCCCATAAAGTAATCCAAAAATAGAATCCCTCCCCTTCTTAGTCCTAGGCAACCCCAAAATAAAGTGCATAGAAATGTCAATCCAAGTTCTTTTAAGAATAGCACGCAAAAGTGTTCCCAAAGTTCTATTTACAACTTCAGTTTGTCCATCCGTTTGAGGATGACAAGTAGTAGATTACAACAATATTGAGCAAAGTTTAGCCCATAAAGTAATCCAAAAATAGAATCCCTCACCTTCTTAGTCCTAGGCAACCCCAAAATAAAGTCCATAGAAATGTCAATCCAAGTTCTTTTAAGAATAGCACGCAAAAGTGTTCCCAAAGTTCTATTTACAACTTCAGTTTGTCCATCTGTTTGAGGATGACAAGTAGTAGATTACAACAATATTGAGCAAAGTTTAGCCCATAAAGTAATCCAAAAATAGAATCCCTCCCCTTCTTAGTCCTAGGCAACCCCAAAATAAAGTCCATAGAAATGTCAATCCAAGTTCTTTTTAAGAATAGCACGCAAAAGTGTTCCCAAAGTTCTATTTACAACTTCAGTTTGTCCATCTGTTTGAGGATGACAAGTAGTAGATTACAACAATATTGAGCAAAGTTTAGCCCATAAAGTAATCCAAAAATAGAATCCCTCCCCTTCTTAGTCCTAGGCAACCCCAAAATAAAGTCCATAGAAATGTCAATCCAAGTTCTTTTAAGAATAGCACGCACAAGTGTTCCCAAAGTTCTATTTACAACTTCAGTTTGTCCATCCGTTTGGGGATGACAAGTAGTAGATTACAACAATATTGAGCAAAGTTTAGCCCATATAAGTTCTATTGACAACTTCAGTTTGTCCATCCGTTTGAGGATGACAAATAGTAGATTACAACAATATTGAGCAAAGTTTAGCCCATAAAGTAATCCAAAAATAGAATCCCTCCCCTTCTTAGTCCTAGGCAACCCCAAAATAAAGTCCATAGAAATGTCAATCCAAGTTCTTTTTAAGAATAACACGCAAAAGTGTTCTCAAAGTTCTATTTACAACTTCAGTTTGTCCATCCGTTTGAGGATGACAAGTAGTAGATTACAACAATATTGAGCAAAGTTTAGCCCATAAAGTAATCCAAAAATAGAATCCCTCACCTTCTTAGTCCTAGGCAACCCCAAAATAAAGTCCATAGAAATGTCAGTCCAAGTTCTTTTAAGAATAGCACGCAAAAGTGTTCCCAAAGTTCTATTTACAACTTCAGTTTGTCCATCCGTTTGAGGATGACAAGTAGTAGATTACAACATTATTGTGCAAAGTTTAGCCCATAAAGTAATCCAAAAATAGAATCCCTCCCCTTCTTAGTCCTAGGCAACCCCAAAATAAAGTCCATAGAAATGTCAATCCAAGTTCTTTTTAAGAATAGCACGCAAAAGTGTTCCCAAAGTTCTATTTACAACTTCAGTTTGTCCATCTGTTTGAGGATGACAAGTAGTAGATTACAACAATATTGAGCAAAGTTTAGCCCATAAAGTAATCCAAAAATAGAATCCCTCCCCTTCTTAGTCCTAGGCAACCCCAAAATAAAGTCCATAGAAATGTCAATCCAAGTTCTTTTTAAGAATAGCACGCAAAAGTGTTCCCAAAGTTCTATTTACAACTTCAGTTTGTCCATCCGTTTGAGGATGACAAGTAGTAGATTACAACAATATTGAGCAAAGTTTAGCCCATAAAGTAATCCAAAAATAGAATCCCTCCCCTTCTTAGTCCTAGGCAACCCCAAAATAAAGTCCATAGAAATGTCAATCCAAGTTCTTTTAAGAATAGCACGCAAAAGTGTTCCCAAAGTTCTATTTACAACTTCAGTTTGTCCATCCGTTTGGGGATGACAAGTAGTAGATTACAACAATATTGAGCAAAGTTTAGCCCATATAAGTTCTATTGACAACTTCAGTTTGTCCATCCGTTTGAGGATGACAAATAGTAGATTACAACAATATTGAGCAAAGTTTAGCCCATAAAGTAATCCAAAAATAGAATCCCTCCCCTTCTTAGTCCTAGGCAACCCCAAAATAAAGTCCATAGAAATGTCAATCCAAGTTCTTTTTAAGAATAACACGCAAAAGTGTTCTCAAAGTTCTATTTACAACTTCAGTTTGTCCATCCGTTTGAGGATGACAAGTAGTAGATTACAACAATATTGAGCAAAGTTTAGCCCATAAAGTAATCCAAAAATAGAATCCCTCACCTTCTTAGTCCTAGGCAACCCCAAAATAAAGTCTATAGAAATGTCAGTCCAAGTTCTTTTAAGAATAGCACGCAAAAGTGTTCCCAAAGTTCTATTTACAACTTCAGTTTGTCCATCCGTTTGAGGATGACAAGTAGTAGATTACAACAATATTGAGCAAAGTTTAGCCCATAAAGTAATCCAAAAATAGAATCCCTCCCCTTCTTAGTCCTAGGCAACCCCAAAATAAAGTCCATAGAAATGTCAATCCAAGTTCTTTTTAAGAATAGCACGCAAAAGTGTTCCCAAAGTTCTATTTACAACTTCAGTTTGTCCATCTGTTTGAGGATGACAAGTAGTAGATTACAACAATATTGAGCAAAGTTTAGCCCATAAAGTAATCCAAAAATAGAATCCCTCCCCTTCTTAGTCCTAGGCAACCCCAAAATAAAGTCCATAGAAATGTCAATCCAAGTTCTTTTAAGAATAGCACGCAAAAGTGTTCCCAAAGTTCTATTTACAACTTCAGTTTGTCCATCCGTTTGAGGATGACAAGTAGTAGATTACAACAATATTGAGCAAAGTTTAGCCCATAAAGTAATCCAAAAATAGAATCCCTCCCCTTCTTAGTCCTAGGCAACCCCAAAATAAAGTCCATAGAAATGTCAGTCCAAGTTCTTTTAAGAATAGCACGCAAAAGTGTTCCCAAAGTTCTATTTACAACTTCAGTTTGTCCATCCGTTTGAGGATGACAAGTAGTAGATTACAACATTATTGATGCAAAGTTTAGCCCATAAAGTAATCCAAAAATAGAATCCCTCCCCTTCTTAGTCCTAGGCAACCCCAAAATAAAGTCCATAGAAATGTCAATCCAAGTTCTTTTTAAGAATAGCACGCAAAAGTGTTCCCATAGTTCTATTTACAACTTCAGTTTGTCCATCTGTTTGAGGATGACAAGTAGTAGATTACAACAATATTGAGCAAAGTTTAGCCATAAAGTAATCCAAAAATAGAATCCCTCCCCTTCTTAGTCCTAGGCTAACCCCAAAATAAAGTCCATAGAAATGTCAATCCAAGTTCTTTTAAGAATAGCACGCAAAAGTGTTCCCAAAGTTCTATTTACAACTTCAGTTTGTCCATCCGTTTGAGGATGACAAGTAGTAGATTACAACAATATTGAGCAAAGTTTAGCCCATAAAGTAATCCAAAAATAGAATCCCTCCCCTTCTTAGTCCTAGGCAACCCCAAAATAAAGTCCATAGAAATGTCAATCCAAGTTCTTTTTAAGAATAGCACGCAAAAGTGTTCCCAAAGTTCTATTTACAACTTCAGTTTGTCCATCGTTTGAGGATGACAAGTAGTAGATTACAACAATATTGAGCAAAGTTTAGCCCATAAAGTAATCCAAAAATAGAATCCCTCCCCTTCTTAGTCCTAGGCAACCCCAAAATAAAGTCCATAGAAATGTCAATCCAAGTTCTTTTTAAGAATAGCACGCAAAAGTGTTCCAAAGTTCTATTTACAACTTCAGTTTGTCCATCCGTTTGAGGATGACAAGTAGTAGATTACAACAATATTGAGCAAAGTTTAGCCCATAAAGTAATCCAAAAATAGAATCCCTCCCCTTCTTAGTCCTAGGCAACCCCAAAATAAAGTCCATAGAAATGTCAGTCCAAGTTCTTTTAAGAATAGCACGCAAAAGTGTTCCCAAAGTTCTATTTACAACTTCAGTTTGTCCATCCGTTTGAGGATGACAAGTAGTAGATTACAACATTATTGAGCAAAGTTTAGCCCATAAAGTAATCCAAAAATAGAATCCCTCCCCTTCTTAGTCCTAGGCAACCCCAAAATAAAGTCCATAGAAATGTCAATCCAAGTTCTTTTTAAGAATAGCACGCAAAAGTGTTCCCAAAGTTCTATTTACAACTTCAGTTTGTCCATCTGTTTGAGGATGACAAGTAGTAGATTACAACAATATTGAGCAAAGTTTAGCCCATAAAGTAATCCAAAAATAGAATCCCTCCCCTTCTTAGTCCTAGGCAACCCCAAAATAAAGTCCATAGAAATGTCAATCCAAGTTCTTTTTAAGAATAGCACGCAAAAGTGTTCCCAAAGTTCTATTTACAACTTCAGTTTGTCCATCCGTTTGAGGATGACAAGTAGTAGATTACAACAATATTGAGCAAAGTTTAGCCCATAAAGTAATCCAAAAATAGAATCCCTCCCCTTCTTAGTCCTAGGCAACCCCAAAATAAAGTCCATAGAAATGTCAATCCAAGTTCTTTTAAGAATAGCACGCACAAGTGTTCCCAAAGTTCTATTTACAACTTCAGTTTGTCCATCCGTTTGGGGATGACAAGTAGTAGATTACAACAATATTGAGCAAAGTTTAGCTCATATAAGTTCTATTGACAACTTCAGTTTGTCCATCCGTTTGAGGATGACAAATAGTAGATTACAACAATATTGAGCAAAGTTTAGCCCATAAAGTAATCCAAAAATAGAATCCCTCCCCTTCTTAGTCCTAGGCAACCCCAAAATAAAGTCCATAGAAATGTCAATCCAAGTTCTTTTTAATAATAGCACGCAAAAGTGTTCTCAAAGTTCTATTTACAACTTCAGTTTGTCCATCCGTTTGAGGATGACAAGTAGTAGATTACAACAATATTGAGCAAAGTTTAGCCCATAAAGTAATCCAAAAATAGAATCCCTCCCCTTCTTAGTCCTAGGCAACCCCAAAATAAAGTGCATAGAAATGTCAATCCAAGTTCTTTTAAGAATAGCACGCAAAAGTGTTCCCAAAGTTCTATTTACAACTTCAGTTTGCCCATCCGTTTGAGGATGACAAGTAGTAGATTACAACAATATTGAGCAAAGTTTAGCCCATATAAGTTCTATTGACAACTTCAGTTTGTCCATCCGTTTGAGGATGACAAATAGTAGATTACAACAACATTGAGCAAAGTTTAGCCCAAAAAGTAATCCAAAAATAGAATCCCTCCCCTTCTTAGTCCTAGGCAACCCCAAAATAAAGTCCATAGAAATGTCAATCCAAGTTCTTTTTAATAATAGCACGCAAAAGTGTTCTCAAAGTTCTATTTACAACTTCAGTTTGTCCATCTGTTTGAGGATGACAAGTAGTAGATTACAACAATATTGAGCAAAGTTTGGCCATAAAGTAATCCAAAAATAGAATCCCTCCCCTTCTTAGTCCTAGGCTACCCCAAAATAAAGTCCATAGAAATGTCAATCCAAGTTCTTTTTAATAATAGCACGCAAAAGTGTTCCCAAAGTTCTATTTACAACTTCAGTTTGTCCATCCGTTTGAGGATGACAAGTAGTAGATTACAACAATATTGAGCAAAGTTTAGACCATAAAGTAATCCAAAAATAGAATCCCTCCCCTTCTTAGTCCTAGGCAACCCCAAAATAAAGTCCATAGAAATGTCAATCCAAGTTCTTTTAAGAATAGCACGCACAAGTGTTCCCAAAGTTCTATTTACAACTTCAGTTTGTCCATCCGTTTGGGGATGACAAGTAGTAGATTACAACAATATTGAGCAAAGTTTAGCCCATATAAGTTCTATTGACAACTTCAGTTTGTCCATCCGTTTGAGGATGACAAATAGTAGATTACAACAATATTGAGAAAAGTTTAGCCCATAAAGTAATCCAAAAATAGAATCCCTCCCCTTCTTAGTCCTAGGCAACCCCAAAATAAAGTCCATAGAAATGTCAATCCAAGTTCTTTTAAGAATAGCACGCAAAAGTGTTCTCAAAGTTCTATTTACAACTTCAGTTTGTCCATCCGTTTGAGGATGACAAGTAGTAGATTACAACAATATTGAGCAAAGTTTAGCCCATAAAGTAATCCAAAAATAGAATCCCTCCCCTTCTTAGTCCTAGGCAACCCCAAAATAAAGTCCATAGAAATGTCAAGTCCAAGTTCTTTTAAGAATAGCACGCAAAAGTGTTCCCAAAGTTCTATTTACAACTTCAGTTTGTCCATCCGTTTGAGGATGACAAGTAGTAGATTACAACATTATTGTAGCAAAGTTTAGCCCATAAAGTAATCCAAAAATAGAATCCCTCCCCTTCTTAGTCCTAGGCAACCCCAAAATAAAGTCCATAGAAATGTCAATCCAAGTTCTTTTAAGAATAGCACGCAAAAGTGTTCCCAAAGTTCTATTTACAACTTCAGTTTGTCCATCTGTTTGAGGATGACAATTAGTAGATTACAACAATATTGAGCAAAGTTTAGCCATAAAGTAATCCAAAAATAGAATCCCTCCCCTTCTTAGTCCTAGGCTAACCCCAAAATAAAGTCCATAGAAATGTCAATCCAAGTTCTTTTTAAGAATAGCACGCAAAAGTGTTCCCAAAGTTCTATTTACAACTTCAGTTTGTCCATCCGTTTGAGGATGACAAGTAGTAGATTACAACAATATTGAGCAAAGTTTAGCCCATAAAGTAATCCAAAAATAGAATCCCTCCCCTTCTTAGTCCTAGGCAACCCCAAAATAAAGTCCATAGAAATGTCAATCCAAGTTCTTTTAAGAATAGCACGCACAAGTGTTCCCAAAGTTCTATTTACAACTTCAGTTTGTCCATCCGTTTGGGGATGACAAGTAGTAGATTACAACAATATTGAGCAAAGTTTAGCCCATATAAGTTCTATTGACAACTTCAGTTTGTCCATCCGTTTGAGGATGACAAATAGTAGATTACAACAATATTGAGCAAAGTTTAGCCCATAAAGTAATCCAAAAATAGAATCCCTCCCCTTCTTAGTCCTAGGCAACCCCAAAATAAAGTCCATAGAAATGTCAATCCAAGTTCTTTTTAAGAATAACACGCAAAAGTGTTCTCAAAGTTCTATTTACAACTTCAGTTTGTCCATCCGTTTGAGGATGACAAGTAGTAGATTACAACAATATTGAGCAAAGTTTAGCCCATAAAGTAATCCAAAAATAGAATCCCTCACCTTCTTAGTCCTAGGCAACCCCAAAATAAAGTCCATAGAAATGTCAGTCCAAGTTCTTTTAAGAATAGCACGCAAAAGTGTTCCCAAAGTTCTATTTACAACTTCAGTTTGTCCATCCGTTTGAGGATGACAAGTAGTAGATTACAACATTATTGTGCAAAGTTTAGCCCATAAAGTAATCCAAAAATAGAATCCCTCCCCTTCTTAGTCCTAGGCAACCCCAAAATAAAGTCCATAGAAATGTCAATCCAAGTTCTTTTAAGAATAGCACGCAAAAGTGTTCCAAAGTTCTATTTACAACTTCAGTTTGTCCATCCGTTTGAGGATGACAAGTAGTAGATTACAACAATATTGAGCAAAGTTTAGCCCATAAAGTAATCCAAAAATAGAATCCCTCCCCTTCTTAGTCCTAGGCAACCCCAAATAAAGTCATAGAAATGTCAGTCCAAGTTCTTTTAAGAATAGCACGCAAAAGTGTTCCAAAGTTCTATTTACAACTTCAGTTTGTCCATCCGTTTGAGGATGACAAGTAGTAGATTACAACAATATTGAGCAAAGTTTAGCCCATAAAGTAATCCAAAAATAGAATCCCTCCCCTTCTTAGTCCTAGGCAACCCCAAAATAAAGTCCATAGAAATGTCAATCCAAGTTCTTTTAAGAATAGCACGCAAAAGTGTTCCCAAAGTTCTATTTACAACTTCAGTTTGTCCATCTGTTTGAGGATGACAAGTAGTAGATTACAACAATATTACAACAATATTGAGCAAAGTTTAGCCCATAAAGTAATCCAAAAATAGAATCCCTCCCCTTCTTAGTCCTAGGCAACCCCAAAATAAAGTCCATAGAAATGTCAATCCAAGTTCTTTTAAGAATAACACGCAAAAGTGTTCTCAAAGTTCTATTTACAACTTCAGTTTGTCCATCCGTTTGAGGATGACAAGTAGTAGATTACAACAATATTGAGCAAAGTTTAGCCCATAAAGTAATCCAAAAATAGAATCCCTCACCTTCTTAGTCCTAGGCAACCCCAAAATAAAGTCCATAGAAATGTCAGTCCAAGTTCTTTTAAGAATAGCACGCAAAAGTGTTCCCAAAGTTCTATTTACAACTTCAGTTTGTCCATCCGTTTGAGGATGACAAGTAGTAGATTACAACTTTATTGTGCAAAGTTTAGCCCATAAAGTAATCCAAAAATAGAATCCCTCCCCTTCTTAGTCCTAGGCAACCCCAAAATAAAGTCCATAGAAATGTCAATCCAAGTTCTTTTTAAGAATAGCACGCAAAAGTGTTCCCAAAGTTCTATTTACAACTTCAGTTTGTCCATCTGTTTGAGGATGACAAGTAGTAGATTACAACAATATTGAGCAAAGTTTAGCCCATAAAGTAATCCAAAAATAGAATCCCTCCCCTTCTTAGTCCTAGGCTAACCCCAAAATAAAGTCCATAGAAATGTCAATCCAAGTTCTTTTAAGAATAGCACGCAAAAGTGTTCCCAAAGTTCTATTTACAACTTCAGTTTGTCCATCCGTTTGAGGATGACAAGTAGTAGATTACAACAATATTGAGCAAAGTTTAGCCCATAAAGTAATCCAAAAATAGAATCCCTCCCCTTCTTAGTCCTAGGCAACCCCAAAATAAAGTCCATAGAAATGTCAATCCAAGTGCTTTTAAGAATAGCACGCACAAGTGTTCCCAAAGTTCTATTTACAACTTCAGTTTGTCCATCCGTTTGGGGATGACAAGTAGTAGATTACAACAATATGAGCAACGTTTAGCCCATATAAGTTCTATTGACAACTTCAGTTTGTCCATCCGTTTGAGGATGACAAATAGTAGATTACAACAATATTGAGCAAAGTTTAGCCCATAAAGTAATCCAAAAATAGAATCCCTCCCCTTCTTAGTCCTAGGCAACCCCAAATAAAGTCCATAGAAATGTCAATCCAAGTTCTTTTTAAGAATAACACGCAAAAGTGTTCTCAAAGTTCTATTTACAACTTCAGTTTGTCCATCCGTTTGAGGATGACAAGTAGTAGATTACAACAATATTGAGCAAAGTTTAGCCCATAAAGTAATCCAAAAATAGAATCCCTCACCTTCTTAGTCCTAGGCAACCCCAAAATAAAGTCCATAGAAATGTCAGTCCAAGTTCTTTTTAAGAATAGCACGCAAAAGTGTTCCCAAAAGTTCTATTTACAAACTTCAGTTGTCCATCCGTTTGAGGATGACAAGTAGTAGATTACAACATTATTGTGCAAAGTTTAGCCCATAAAGTAATCCAAAAATAGAATCCCTCCCCTTCTTAGTCCTAGGCAACCCCAAAATAAAGTCCATAGAAATGTCAATCCAAGTTCTTTTTAAGAATAGCACGCAAAAGTGTTCCCAATAGTTCTATTTACAACTTCAGTTTGTCCATCCGTTTGAGGATGACAAGTAGTAGATTACAACAATATTGAGCAAAGTTTAGCCATAAAGTAATCAAAAATAGAATCCCTCCCCTTCTTAGTCCTAGGCTACCCCAAAATAAAGTCCATAGAAATGTCAATCCAAGTTCTTTTTAAGAATAGCACGCAAAAGTGTTCCCAAAGTTCTATTTACAACTTCAGTTTGTCCATCGTTTGAGGATGACAAGTAGTAGATTACAACAATATTGAGCAAAGTTTAGCCCATAAAGTAATCCAAAAATAGAATCCCTCCCCTTCTTAGTCCTAGGCAACCCCAAAATAAAGTCCATAGAAATGTCAATCCAAGTTCTTTTAAGAATAGCACGCACAATGTTCCCAAAGTTCTATTTACAACTTCAGTTTGTCCATCCGTTTGTGGATGACAAGTAGTAGATTACAACAATATTGAGCAAAGTTTAGCCCATATAAGTTCTATTGACAACTTCAGTTTGTCCATCCGTTTGAGGATGACAAATAGTAGATTACAACAATATTGTGCAAAGTTTAGCCAAAAAAGTAATCCAAAAATAGAATCCCTCCCCTTCTTAGTCCTAGGCAACCCCAAAATAAAGTCCATAGAAATGTCAATCCAAGTTCTTTTTAAGAATAGCACGCAAAAGTGTTCTCAAAGTCTATTTACAACTTCAGTTTGTCCATTCGTTTGAGGATGACAAGTAGTAGATTACAACAATATTGAGCAAAGTTTAGCCCATAAAGTAATCCAAAAATAGAATCCCTCCTCTTCTTAGTCCTAGGCAACCCCAAAATAAGTCCATAGAAATGTCAATCCAAGTTCTTTAAGAATAGCACGCAAATATTGAGCAAAGTTCTATTTTCAACTTCAGTTTGTCCATCCGTTTGAGGATGACAAGTAGTAGATTACAACAATATGGAGCAAAGTTTAGCCCATAAAGTAATCCAAAAATAGAATCCCTCCCCCTTCTTAGTCCTAGGCAACCCCAAAATAAAGTTCCATAGAAATGTCAATCCAAGTTCTTTTAAGATAGCACGCACAAGTGTTCCCAAAGTTCTATTTACAAACTTCAGTTTGTCCATCCGTTTGGGGATGACAAGTAGTAGATACAAAATATTGAGCAAAGTTTAGCCCCATATAGTTCTATTGACAACTTCAGTTTGTCCATCCGTTGAGGATGACAAATAGTAGATTACAACAAAATTGAGCAAAGTTTAGCCCAAAAGTAATCCAAAAATAGAAATCCCTCCCCTTCTTAGTCCTAGGCAACCCCAAAATAAAGTCCATAGAAATGTCATCCAAGTTCTTTTTAATAATAGCACGCAAAAGTGTTCTCAAAGTTCTATTTACAACTTCATTTGTCCATCCGTTTGAGGATGACAAGTAGTAGATTACAACAATATTGAGCAAAGTTTAGCCCATAAAGTAATCCAAAAATAGAATCCCTCCCCTTCTTAGTCCTAGGCAACCCCAAAATAAGTGCATAGAAATATCAATCCAAGTTCTTTTTAAGAATAGCACGCAAAAGTGTTCCCAAAGTTCTATTTACAACTTCAGTTGGCCCATCCGTTTGAGGATGACAAGTAGTAGATTACAACAATATTGAGGCAAAGTTTAGCCCATATAAGTAATCTAAAAATAGAATCCCTCACCTCTTAGTCCTAGGCAACCCCCAAATAAGTCTATAGAAATGTCAGTCCAAGTTCTTTTAAGAATAGCACGCAAAGTGTTCCCAAAGTTCTATTTACAACTTCAGTTTGTCCATCCGTTTGAGGATGACAAGTAGTAGATTACAACAATATGGAGCAAAGTTTAGCCCATAAGTAATCCAAAAATAGATCCCTTCCCTTCTTAGTCCTAGGCAACCCCAAAATAATAGTCCATAGAAATGTCAATCAAGTTCTTTTAAGAATAGCACGCACAAGTGTTCAAAGTCTAACAACTAGTTCTCTGGGATCAGTATATACAACATTTGAGCAACGTTGCCTCAATATAAGTTTGACCACTTCCTTGCCTGTTTTGGGATACAATGTATACAATATGAGACAGTTGCACAAAGTCAAAAATATCTCCCTTCTTAGCGGACCCAAAAAGTCATTGACGCCCATTCTGAAATACACTCAGTTTCTCAAGTTATGACAACTTCGTTTGTCCATCCGTTTGAGGCTGACAAATATAGATTACAAACAATATGAGCAAAGTTTAGCCATAACAGTATCCAAAAATAGAACCCTCCTTCTTAGTCCTAGGCAACCCCAAAATAAAGTCCAGAGAAATGTCAATCAAGTTTCTTTAAGAATAGCCGCAAAAGTGTTCCCAAAGTTTTCTATTTACAACTTCAGTTGTCCACTGCCCGTTGAGATGACAAGTGTAGATTACAACTATGGACAAAGTTTAGCCCTAACAGTAATCCAAAAATAGAATCCCTCCCCTCTTAGTCACTAGGCACCACCGCAAAATAAATAGTGGCATAGAAATGTCAATCCAATTCTTTTTAAGATAGCCGTCAAAGGGGTTCCAAAGTTGATTTCAATTCAACTTCAGTTTGTCCATGTTGAGGATCGAAATAGTATAGATTACAACAATATTGAGCAAAGTGTAGCCATAAAGTAATTCAAAAATAGAATCACTCCCGTTCTTTAGTCTCCTAGGCTAAACCCCAAAATACTAAGTCCTAGAAATGTCAATCAAGTTCTTTTAAAATAGCACGCAAATATTGGCAAGTTCTTTTCAATTCAGTGTGTCCATCCGTTTGAGGATGACAATAGTAGATTACAACAATATTGAGCAAAGTTGCCCAAAAGAATCCAAAATCAGAATCCTCCCCTCTGTAGTCTTGAACAACCCCAAAACTAAAGTCCCATTAGAAATGTCAATCCCAAGTTCTTTTGTCAAGAATCGCCGCACAAGTGTCCACAAAGTTCTATACAACTTCATTGTCCATCCGTTTGGGGCTGACAAGTAGTAGATAGACACAATATTGAGCAAAGTTTTAGCCATAAAGTTTCTATGACACTTCGTTTGTCTATCCTTGTTGAGGATGACAAGTAGTAGATGACAACCAATTGGAGCAAAGTTTTTAGCCCAAAAAGTAATCCAAAAATTAGAATCCCTCCTCCCTTCTTAGTCCTAGGGCAACACCCAAAATAAAGTCCATATGAAATGTCCAATCCACGTTCTTTTTAAAATAGCCACGCAAATGGTTCTCAAGTTCGTTTTACAACTCAGTTGTGTCATCCGTTGAGGACATGACAAAGTATAGTAGTAGTTTAATACCATATGAGAAAGTTGAGCCGCAATAATCAATCAAAAATAGATCCCCCCCTCTTTTGTCCTAGGCAACCCCAAAATACAAGTGCTAGAACTGTCAATCCAAGTTTCTTTTAAGAAAGACGCACACAAACAGTGTGTCCCAAAGTTCTATTTAACTTCATCCACGTTTGGTGACAGGTTGCTTACACAATTAGCAGTTCTCTATTCTCGTTTATGATAACTCGTGCCATCGTTAGATCAATAGTGAGTATTACAACACGTATTGAGGCAAAGTTGTAGCACCATAAAATAAACAAGAACAATCCTCCCATTCTTTTTAAGTCCTTGGCAACCCCAAAATCAAAATAAGTCCATAGACGATGTCAATCCAAGTTCTTTTTAAAGTAAGCACGCAGAAGTGTTCTCCAAACGTTTCTATTACAAACTTCAGTTTGTCCATTCTGTTTGAGGATGACAAGTAGTAGATTACAACACTATGCGCAAAGTTTGGCCATAAAGTAATGCCAACATAGAATCACACACTCCCCGTTTAGTCCTAGGCTAGCACCCAAAAAAAGTCCATAGAAAGATCACATCCAATTTCTTTTAAAATGCACGAAAGTGTGTCCCAGAAGTTCTATTTACACTTCAGTTTGTCCATTAACCGTTTGAGGATGACAGTAGTAGAATTAAACAATAATGAGCAAGTTTAGCCCTAAAGTTAA